>NC_050176.1:40505908-40738408 GCF_008315115.2 Sander lucioperca
ACTTACATAAAAGTAAAATAACCGGTACATAAATGATCTCAAGTAAAAAGTAGCTAATTTATAACTGATATAGAGTCTGTTTCCGTACCGTATGTCCTAATATAGAGTCTGTTTTTGTACCGTATGTCCTGTTATAGAGTCTATTTCGTACCGTATGTCCTGTTATAGAGTCTGTTTTCATACTGTATGTCCAGATTCGTACCGTATATCCTGGATGGCAACGCTGCGGTCTCTCTTCTTGCCCCAGACGGTGAGCGAGTTGACCAGCAGGACGATGAACTCTCCGTTCTCCGTACCGATGGAAACCATCTCTCCATTGGGACTGTAAGACGTGCACTTGGCAGGATGACCCAAACTCACCTTGTTCAGAAGTTTCTGTCAGGAAAAACAGAACGTTTTAATGTGACTAATGACAAAGTCACTCACGGTCAGAACGCAGCAGCTCGTCTTCTCTGGTTTTAACCCTGATGTTTAATCAGAGCTGGACGCAGCGTTGGAGGCGGAGCTTTGTTCATTCGTCTGAGAGTTTCTCAGTGTAAATAAAGTTTCATAAGGTAAAGTAACTGTCCATCTGTATGCTGTGCACACACTTTATATTGACATGGATATCTGTTTCTGCTTTGCTTTGTCTGTCAAGGCACTTTGCAAACTCTGCTGCTATATAAATATAGCCATGTTGTAACGTGAGCAGATGGTTTGAATGTTTAGTACCTTATCAGCCAGGTCCCATATCCGGATGGTCCCGTCATCGCTGGCGGAGATAAAGACGTCTTTAAACGGATGAGTGGCCAGCCCCCAGATCCCTCCCTGAGTGTGTCCGTTGATCATGGTGTTGGACGCAGCGTTCTTCTCTCCCACCTCGATGATCTCTCCGTCTTTGGTTCCCACCAGGATTTTACCCTGAGGAGAAAAAACACGAGTCAGAAAAGTTATAGTCTCGCTTTGCCAGACCTTCCTCCACAGCGCTGCGGAGGAAGGTCTGACTAGTCCACAAAACATTCCTGGTCGGGAGAAAAACGTGCTCTGGTTTATTGCCATTTCTTTAAACCAATCACAATCATCGTGGGCGGCGCTATGCGCCGGACGGAGCCATGGTGCCTCTGCTAAATAGTCTCAGGAAGGAACTTGTTTTGGTGGAACGTGTACGTTCAAAAGTAGTTTTAGTCGTGCAACAGAAAACTCAGATTGGACAGATAGTCTAGCTAGCTGTCTGGATTTACCCTGCAGAGATCTGAGGAGCAGTTAACCATAGTCCTCACAAATCAACCAGAGTTTAGAACGCCAACACAAAGGAAGAGGAAGGGGACGTAAATCCGGCGGAATTTCCGTCGGCAACGGAAAATGAAATCCCGGAAATGAAACGTCGAGGATATAGACTAGAAAAGTTATGATCTCTCCATCTTTGGTTCCCACCAGGATTTTAAATTGCCGCGAAGAAAACAAGGGTGGACGTAACAGTAAAACAATACACTTACAAAAAGATGAATAAATAACTGATCAGTTATTGTGCAAAACACACTGTTGTTGCAGGCCGGATTTAAAATCTTCTGGAAGGACTACGATAACACAGAAGTATTTGAATCTGCCAGTTAAAGTTAAAGGTTAAATACAACACTATATGTGTTTTTCGGTCATTTCAGTGCTCTCGCTCTGACTGACTTTGGCCATCAATCGGTAGCGGGGTTTCTTCACTGCTAATGATGGACTCTCATAGTTGTAGTGCCTCTCAGAGGACCCCGGCATGAACTGCCGCGTCATGCCTCGCATGGTGTGGGCTGCTAGGCTGGCCGAGATTAGACACCTGAGGGGTCGTACTGTCCTGTCCTTTTCAGAGCAGTTGACCCCAGCCCAACCTACCCTAACCAAGAAAGTGTCGGACCGCAGAGGCTGTGGGTGCTCCTTCCGGGACGAAGGCTGAGTCTAGCAGGCTGTCTGCCCAGTGTTTATGTGGACACTACCGCATGCATACAAAAGTCAGCGCAACTTCGTCTAATATGGCTGCAGAGTTTATATGTTTATAATCTGACAGGTCTGGTACCTTTCCTCTGCAGAGTTTATATGTTTATAATCTGACAGGTCTGGTACCTTCCCTCTGCAGAGTTTATATGTTTATAATCTGCTGGGTCTGGTACCTTCCCTCTGCAGAGTTTATATGTTTATAATCTGCTGGGTCTGGTACCTTCCCTCTGCAGAATTTATATGTTTATAATCTGCTGGGTCTGGTACCTTCCCTCTGCAGAGTTTATATGTTTATATTCTGACAGGTCTGGTACATTTCCTCTGCAGAGTTTATATGTTTATAATCTGCTGGGTCTGGTACCTTCCCTCTTTAGATTTTCTATGTTTATAATCTGACAGGTCTGGTACTTTCCCTCTGCAGAGTTTATATGTTTATAATCTAATGGGTCTGGTACCTTCCCTCTGGAGAGTTTATATGTTTATAATCCGACAGGTCTGGTACTTTCCCTCTGCAGAGTTTATATGTTTATAATCTAATGGGTCTGGTACCTTCCCTCTGCAGACAGAGCGGACATTCTCCACCGGCTGGCCCGTCTCCAGCTGAAACGCTCGACAGCGCTTCATCTCCTGATCCCAAAGCTTCACGGCGCCGCCCTCTTTAGTCCTGTCAAACACATCAACAACTGACATCACGCTTTATTTTCAGAGGTGGGCTACATTCCCACTGTACATTTAGGTTTAAAAAAGAAAACTTTTTGCTACGTTTTTGCAATATGATCTAATGTTGAGCTGAAAGGGACGGCTTCCTCTCTGGAAACAGACTGACAGGCCGGAGGTTGAAGGCAGAGCCGGGGGTCTTATATTGTTTGGTTTGTAAAATTCTTAGGTGGGAAAATGGAAGCCAATTATGGCCAATCGTTCCTCTGACCTGGAATAAAAACCAGATGTGGACCTTTGATAACCGCTGGTCTACAGTGGTAGAAGCCATCACGTTTAATTCAAGGCTAGGTTAGCTGAAGCTAGCTTCCATCACTGTTTGCTTGCCTTTACAGTCTGATTGGCTTCTGGTTTCTGGAGCTCATCCCTTTTTCAAACTCTAGCTGGGATAAAGCCTGTGGATGTTCGAGTACTCACGGGCGTTCCTTCCCCCCGGTGACAATGAGTCCGTCCCTCAGTGTGGTGTACATGGTGAACACCGGGCCACTGTGCGCCTTGGCAACCACCCGCACCAGGAAGTGCTCCCGCCACACGTACACGTCTCCGTTTATAGCGCCGGTGAACGTCAGGTTGTTCTGCAGAAACATTCATCCAAAGGTTTAACACATTTTATTATTTTAAAATGTTCTCTAGGACTGTAGAACCAGGGAGCTAAGGTACTAAGGTGCCCAGGAATCAAAGAACCAAAGGACCAATCAAAGCAAGCGTCGAAAGTGTTGAAAAAAAGTGTCGGAAGCGAAAAACATTGAAAAAAAACATTTAAGTGTCAGAAAAAGCATTTTTTAAAAGCCTCAAAAGCATTTAAAAAAGTGGCGAAAAAACGCCAAAAGCAGAATAAAGTGTAGAGCGACGAAAAAAGCGTTGAAGAAAGCAACTAACTTACTTAAATGACTTACTACAAATTCATCAAAGAGTTGAACACATCTATATATTTTATTTTGAAAGGTGAGTTGTGTCTTACCGCCCCGAAGGCCACAGACAGCATGGTCTGCATGCGGCCGTCCTCCACTGAGCCGATCACTCCTTTCTTGTAGACGAGCGAGCCTCCGACCAGTGTCCAGAACTTGATGTGTTTGATTCCCACCGACACAAACTGGGTGTCTGAGTCCGGTCTGAACTCCACCACGAAGATCCGCTCGGCGTGGCCGCCTTTACACGTCACCTTGGTGCCTGGATCAAAGGTCAAAGATCACACTCCTTTGGTGCCTTTGGAGTTTGTTATTGATGCATAAAGTTTCCTTTAGCGTCATTTTTAGACACGCTACCTCAACATTTAAACTTTAAGGACAGTACTGGAGTAAATGTACCGGTACTTAGTTACATTGCACCACTGTGCACGCCTACATGATTACACGATGCACATTTCTTAAATAATCCAGTTTTTCCCCTTGGGTTGTCGAAGACTTAGGTGCACATATTTTGCGGGGGGGTTTAGTGGCTTTTCCTCAAATTTTTTAAAATGTTTTTCAATACAAAAAATTGCAATTTCACATAATTTTGGATTGTTATTATCGCCATATCTGTATCTAAAACGTTGGAAAAGATAGAGCAGATCATAAATAAATAATACTCAAAAACCTTCAAGACAAAAATGAATGAGGAAGTCCAACTACAATCATTAGATCTGAGGAAAGTATTGATGCTTTTTTCAACCTTTTTTTCCACATTTATTGAGCTTATGTGTTGCAACCTAAGACTTATAATGGCGGGGAAACTCTGTAATCAAATGTGTGATTTTGGGAATATGAGATGGACTTTTGTACCTTCCTGCCACCTCCACACGGTGATGGTGTGTTCAGGCTCCACGCCCACAGACAGCAGCAGCTTTCCCGTGGCGCTGAAGTTGACGTAGCCGACCCCTTTAGCGTGGGAGCAGCGCAGGATGGACAGCGTCTGCTTGGTCATGGCGTCCCACACGTGGATGGATGGAGCAAGGCCTGGGAGAGGAGAACAGGATTATAGGAAGCAAAGAACTGAGGAACAATGGCATCGAGAGCATCAGAAAAAGCTTTGGAAAAAGTGTAGAATTTTTTATTTATTTTTTTTAAACGTTGAAAAAAGCGTTAGAAGCTTCGGAACAAAAATGTCGAAAGTGAATAACAAATTCACAAAAGCATCAGAAAAAGCTTCAGAAAAAAAAAGAGTTGAAACTGCATTGAGAAAAACGTTAAACAAAAACGTAGAAAAGATTTAAACAAAGCGTAAATAAGCTACAGAAATAAACGCAGAAAGCTTATAAAAAGTGACAGAAAAAACAATTGAAGAACGAGTCAAAGCGGCCAAAAAGAAGTAGAAAAAAAATATTGAAAGCTTTGAGAAAAAGCATTTCTTTACAAGCAACACTAGGTAACTTTTCCCGCTTCGGTCCCCCTACAGGTTGGAAGCGAAATTGTCCATTAAATTACATTGTCCAGTTCATTCGAACTACAGATCTGCTACCTGATCTGGCAAACATGCATGATATAATGTAATGGACAATTCTGCTTCCAACCTGTAGGGGGACCGAAGCGGGAAAAGTTACATAATGTTTTTAAATGCAAGACAGCTTTATTTCCACAGCACATTTTAGCAACAAGGCAGTTTAAAGTGACATAAAACCTTACTGAGGAACAGTAACCCAGGATCGAATGGTCCAACAGAAGGACAGAAGGACTAAAGCTGTAAAATAGGAACCTAAGAACTACAGTATCAACGGACCAATGAGGTTCTCTAGAACTGTAGAACATCGGAAAACAGCTGGAAGTGTCGGAAAAACAGAAAAAAACATTGTAAGCGTCAAAAAAGCCACAAAAGCATAAACAATGCTGAAAGCATTGAAAATAGCGTTGACAAAAGTCAAAGAAAGTATAAAAAAAGAATCAAGAAAAAGCATCAAAACAGCCTCAAAGCATCAACAAAGCGTTTAAAGTGTCATTTAAAGCAGAAACAATTTCAAAAAAGGGTAAAAAAAAAAAAAAGTCAAAGAAAGCGTGGAAAGCGGCCAAAAAAAAATTGTATTTTGTATTAAAAAACCCCTCAAAAGCATAAAAAAAAAAAAAGAATCAAAAAGGTAGCCAAGGAACCGAACCAGCCAAGGACTCAGCAAACTAGAAATCACAGTATCAAAGAACCGAGGAACTGAGGTTCCCTAGAACTGTAGAACCAGGAAACTTAGGAACTAAGGATCAGGTAACTAAGGTCTAAGCAGCCAAGGACTCAGCATCCTAGAAACCAAGGGGCAATAGAACCAAGAAACCACATTATCAAAGAACCAAGAAACTGTGGTTCCAAGTACCAAAGGCATTAAGGTAGCCAAGGAACCATGGAACAAAAGGATCAGGGAACTAGGCACCTAAGTCACTAAGGCAGCCTAGGAATCAAAGAATAATGGACCAAAAAACTAAGGTATTGAGCAACCAAGAACCCTAGCATTCTAGAAACTGTGGAACAAAGGTTATAAATCAGAAAGATAGCAAAGGAACCTAAGAACCACAGTATCAGGGAACCAAGGAACTGTGGTTTCAAGAACCGGAGGCCTTAAGGTAGCCAAGGAACTGATTTTTTTTTTGATTTTTTTTTTAACCTTTATTTATCCAAGGAAGTTCTCATTTGCAATGACGACCTGTCACATTCACACAGTTCACATTCATTCCTGGAAGCTGCCCAGTACTACCGCAGTCTGATCTGCTGGCCACTGAGCAGCTCCACTGGAGTGGCTGGAGGTTAAGGGCCTTGCTCAAGGGCACCTCAGTGGTGGTAATGAGGGACGGATAAGTGCTGCTCTTTCACGTTCCCCGGCCAGATTTTATCCTGTCGGTCTGGGGATTGAACCCAATTGAATAAGGTAACCCAGGAATCCAAGAAACTAAGAACCAAAGAACCAAGGAACTAGGGTCTAAGCAACAAAGGACCCTAGCATCCTAGAAACCAAGGAACCATAGAACCAAGGAACCATGTACCCTAGCATCCTAGAAACCAAGGAACCATAGAACCAAGGAACCATGTACCCTAGCATCCTAGAAACCAAGGAACCATAGAACCAAGGAACCATGTACCCTAGCATCCTAGTTAACAGTGGGACAAAGGTTGTAAGTCATGAAGATATCAAAGAAACTGAGGAACCAAAGGACCAAAGAACCTAGGAACTGTGGATCCAAGTACCAAAGGCTTTTAGGTAGCCAAGGAACCATGGAACCAAAGGAGGCATGCCACCAAGGAATGAAGGAAACAATGGACTGGGAAGGTAAAGAACCTTTGAACAAAAGGAGAAATGAAACCACAGGATGTAAGGAGTGTCAGGGAGAACAGGCTGAGATTTAGGAGTTCAGGGAGAATATGTTAGGGACCAGAGATTAGACGTTATCTACTATAGGATCATTCACTACTTCCCCATATTGGTAACGAGAAGAAGGGGGCTGGTACTGTCATGCTGATTCAACAGAGCAAAACTGGTACGCGACTGCGTTTCGGATTCAGAGTTTTGGGAAAATCACATCATCAGGAAATTGGAAAATGAATGCTTCTTTTTTTACATTTACAGCAAACACCATTAACACCTTTGGCCATGATCACACAGAGAATCCTTCCTTCTGAAGTCAGCGCAAATCAAGACGAGTCGTGTTTGGGGCCGATGGGTTATTGCAAAAAAATCAATCCCAAACCACATGTCAAAAAACTGCTGAAGCAAAACTACTGGAAAGACTAAAGGCCCGTCTATAACTATAACGACATTAACGTTGTTCTGTAAACTGCAGGGTCAAGCTCGACTGCACGCTCCTGCTGATAGTAATTTACATGATAAATTAAAACAGCGTACATAACTTAAGATTACAGGAATGTCAATCATATCAGATTTTCCATCGTCGCATTGCAAGGGAGGATATCAGGTGTGATGTTGATGAAATGCTGTGGCCAGACAGAGAGCTGATTGGATGACCCATGAGGTTGATACATTTGCAGCATACTTGGTTTTTTCTTGCACATATTGTGCAGTAGTTTGGGATCGTTTTTGCTGTAGTTTCTTTATGTATTTGTGCTCTGGGGGATATTTTATGGGATCTTGTGGTTCGGGAGAAGCAGAGCCCGACATTTGGCGGGTAGGTGGGCGCCAAGGTCAAGCCCTGAATGAAACTTGTTATTTTGATGACAGTGATTTATTCATTGATGGATTTACTTACCTTTGAAACATGAGCTAATTCTTTTGATTGAGTCATCACCTTTGTTTAAGTAAATGTGCCAAATCGATTGAGAAAAACGGTAATCTTTGCAGCTCTAGATTCATCCTCTGGGGACCATGAATATCTAAAGTAAACGTACATATTATGTCCAGTGGATGTCCCGCTCTTAACCAAATTGTTGGATAGAAAGTCCTATGTGATCATGGCTGTGGAGGGTTAATAAAACAGATAATAAAACATTCAAACCTCTGCATCGTACAACAGATCCAGGGTGTAGATTCTGTAAGAGCCTCTGAATCCCAGTCTTACCACGAACATTACAGACACTACATACAGTAAGAACCGGGGCGGACACCAAGCTAACACGGCTAGTTTTACATGCTAAGAGGCGCTAAGCAAGGCTTTGTTCTCAGTCCGACTTGCTCTAGTTTCTCTACTGCCGTGCTCGCTCTGAAATGGAGACATTTGAAAACACAAAAAGTTTTCCAATTTTCCTCCACAGGAAGTTGTTTTTGGCGAGGTGATCTAAACTAAATGTCTGCATCTGATTTATTCCAGCTCAGAGGCCCAAACGATTGGCGATAACAAAACAACATTTAATTAACTTACTTTGAACTTTTGCAACACACATTCTAGTTGAGTTCCCGGTTATTTTGCTTAACTTTACAACTGATTAAGGTACAAAGGTTTACCTTTTTTTCATCCTTCATGCAGTAAAAAGACATTATTTTTTCTATGTTTTTGTCGCCGTTTTTTTGACGTTTTTGTCTAGGAATAAAATCCTGAGAGTCAAAAAGTGACAAATGCTTTTAGAAAACGTGGAAAAAAGTGGCCAAAATGCATCTGAGGCTTTTCTGATACTGGTATCGGTATTGGGACACCTCTAGTACTCGGTACCAGGAAGCAGTATATGGTATCGGACCATCTCTATTCTTCATATATTGTTAGAAATGCTCTTTACACGCCAACAGCAATAAATAACTTCTGGGCTCTGAAAAAGGAGCGAAAAAGATCTGTCATCTGCCCACCAATTACTGCTTCGTGGACCACTTGGAAAGAACCAATGAAATGCCTCTTTGCCTCAGTGCAACGTTGAGTTACTGCAGCTGCAGAACGGAGGAGAAACTCAGGAAAGTTGCTGCTGAGACGTGAAGTTGTTTCTCAGCTCTGCTCTGAAGCTGCGCCCCGAGGTGATGCTTCTTTAACATCTTACTAGCTTTTCAACATTACCAACCCTGCCTTTAATCGAAACAGGAAGGGGCGGGACTTCGCCTCTCTATTGGTTTAGAAAAGTCCAGTTTTCTTTGGATTAGCGTGGAAGGATTTCAGTGAAAAGAATCTGTATTTTCATGTGACTCCTTGTTAGAGTGTGAACACGGCGTCTGATGGACTACAGACAGTCATTACTCACCGGAAACCTCCGTCTCTACACACCGACCGGCCAACAACAGCAGCGACACACAGACACACACACACACACACACACACACACACACACACACACACACACACACACACACACACACACACACACACACACACACACACACACACACACACACACACGTTACACACGTTACACAGCGTGAACGGGAACAGAATCATGTGATTGGATGATGGATGATGACAGCAGAGACTTACCTGGCAGGTCGGTGATGTCACCTGGGGATGAGGATGAGGAAGCAGCGGAGAGAAAAGAAAGGAAAAGAAAGAAGTGCGATGGACAGAAAGCAGTCATGCATGAGAATAACATGGTGAGAAACTAGCGCTGGAACTACACATTGTTTTCTAGATGAATGGATGAGTTGCTTGGTCTTTAAAATATGGATCAAAAAATGACTCAAACTGATTGATGGATTATCAGAATAGTTAGAGATTTATTTAATAATTGATGACTAATTGTAAACAACCCTGCGTCCAGATTCTGTGTGACTCGGCTGATAACTAGTGGTGTGTTTCACCTTAATGGCCACGGGAGATTGTTGTTTCCATGACGTGTTTAAATGGATCCAAAAATTAAAAACCACAACAGCTGCAGCGTTCAGTCTTTCTGCAGCAGAAAGCTAACATCGTATGCTCGTTATGGCGGGGTCAGCCCTATGTTCCCACAGCCCAATGTTCCCACAGCCCAATGTTCCCACAGCCCAATGTTCCCACAGCTCTATGTTCCCACAGCTCTATGTTCCCACAGCCCAATGTTCCCACAGCCCAATGTTCCCACAGCCCAATGTTCCCACAGCCCAATGTTCCCACAGCTCTATGTTCCCACAGCCCAATGTTCCCACAGCCCAATGTTCCCACAGCCCTATGTTACCACAGCTCTATGTTCCCACAGCCCTATGTTCCCACAGCTCTATGTTCCCACAGCTCTATGTTCCCACAGCTCTATGTTCCCACAGCCCTATGGTCCCACAGTCCTATGTTCCCACAGCCTGTTACCACAGCCCTATGTTCCCACAGCTCTATGTTCTCACATTTCTAAGAATTTTCTTAAAATTAGGCCCTATGTTCCCACAGCCCTATGTTCTCACAGCCCTATGTTCTCACAAGTCTTGTGTTCCTACATTTCCTTTCAATTTAAGCCCTATCCTCCCACATTTTTTATGGTTATGGTTAGGGGGATACAATCTGATACAAATTCATGAAAAAGGAAATGTGGGAACATAGGCCCTAATTTTGGATTTTTTTTTTTTAGAAATGTGAGAACATAGGGCTGTGAAAACATAGAGCTGTGGGAACATAGAGCTGTGGGAACATAGAGCTGTGGGAACATAGAACTGTGGGAACATAGGGCTGTGGGAACATTGGGCTGTGGGAACATTGGGCTGTGGGAACATTGGGCTGTGGGAACATAGGGCTGTGGGAACATAGAGCTGTGGGAACATTGGGCTGTGGGAACATAGAGCTGTGGGAACATAGAGCTGTGGGAACATAGGGCTGTAGGAACATAGGGCTGTGGGAACATAGGGCTGTGGGAACATAGAGCTGTGGGAACATTGGGCTGTGGGAACATAGGGCTGTGGGAACATAGGGCTGTGGGAACATAGAGCTGTGGGAACATAGAGCTGTGTTACGGGACATCCGCCTGACACCATTTCTGTTGCAGATCAAACTATGAAACGTCTTAACACTCTACTCATAAAAGAAAGCATCAAACACGTCAATCACAGTAATGTAACGTTGGAGATATTAACCCTAAAGGTCAACCACAGTAATGCAATGTTGGAGATATTAACCCTACGGACTGATGTTAGCAGTGTTTGTGTGTTTGTAGCTAGTTGAAGCTAGCAGGATGTGTACTGTAAGTGTAGCTGGGACTCGCTGGGACTCACCGATCTGTCCCGTAGCGATGACGTTTTGGTATTTGGGGTGTTGGTTGACGGTCAGACAGAGGATGTCGTCGGTGTGTTCCAGGTAGAAACTCTGGCTTCCTGTCCGGACAGGAAGCAGGAAGTGTGAAAAAACAATGTTTAACATCAGAAGGTGTCTGTGTGTGTGTGTGTGTGTGTGTGTGTGTGACTGTATGGGTGTGTGTGTGTGTGTGTGTGACTGTGTGTGTGTGTGTGTGTATCTTTGTGTGTGTGTGTGTGTGTGTGTGTGTGTGTGTGTGTGTGTGTTTGTGTGTGTGTGTGTGTGTGTGTGTGTGTCTGTGTGTATCTTTGTGTGTGTGTGTGTGTGTGTGTGTGTGTGTGTGTGTGTGTGTGTGTGTGTGTGTGTGTGTGTGTGTGTGTGTGTGTGTGTGACTGTGTCTGTGTGTGTGTGTGGATGTGTGTCTTTGTGTGTGTCTTTGTGTGTGTGTGTGTGTCTGCACTGACCGGCCGACAGGTTTTGGATGACGACGGCGGCGGCCGTGTGGAAGATGATGTCAGCTCCGTCGTTGAGGTAATGCAGGTTGTTGCGACAGTCGAAGCCTCTGTAGCCGAAGACGTGCTCCAACACCAGCTCCTGGAAACAAAAGCTCAAATATGATATATATATATATACATACATATATAACCCTACAGGACTAATGTTCAGCAGCAGTTAGAGTCACTAAAAGTTCTGTTGTTGCTGCTGACAGACTCAGATTATTATTCTAAGTGTCTGACAACATTATGGGATGGATCCCTACAGAGATAGACCTTTTAGTTAAAGAGGAAGATCCTTTTAGTTTAACATGAAACAGCCCCGAAATCACCATCACCAAACCCACCAGACTCCATGTAAATAATCAGGACTTTTAGCGTGTATAGAGAAAATAAGGTTGCGAAGGTACTGACCTCCACCACCTTCTTCTTCTTGGTCACGTTGTTCTTCAGCAGTTTGTCAGGCAGCGGAGCGGCTCGGCTCACCGGAGGCCTGGACACGAAACACATACAGTGTGTGTTCATTAAAGTTATTATAGTTTTAATATTATGGCGTGAGTGTGTGTGTCTGTGTGTGTGTATGTGTCTCTGCCTGTGTTTATGTGTGTGTGTGGTTGCTCAAATAAGTCCCTTAAGACTCTCCAGCTGATCCAGAATGCTGCAGCACGTGTTCTGACGAGAACTAAGAAAAGATTTTCATTTTTTTCATATTTCTCCTGAATTAGCTTCTCTGCACTGACTTCCTGTAAAATCCAGGATTGAATTTAAAATCCTTCTCCTGACCTACAAAGCTCTAAATGGTCAAGCTCCTTCATATCTTGAGGACCTCTTAGTACCTTATTGTCCCACTAGAGCACTGCGCTCCCAGAATGCAGAGTTACTTGTGGTTCCTAGAGTCTCTAAAAGTAGAATGGGAGCCAGAGCCTTCAGCTATCAGGCTCCTCTCCTGTGGAACCAGCTCACGGTCTGGGTTTGGGGGGCAGACACCATCACCACATTTAAGAGTAAACTGAAAACCCTCCTCTTTGATAAAGCTTATAGTTAGAGAGTGAGGAGTTGCAGCGTCCGCCTAGCCCAGCCCACCTGCTTCTCTTCATAGTCGTCAGATTCATCTACCATATAATCAATAATATAATCAAAGTAGAGGGAGGCAGGCCAGTATAGCTCGATCCGGTTGGGGAGAGTTCTAGCCCAATCAGGCTCCTCTCCTTAACCTGTCTCTCTTAATTATGCTGTTATAGTTTTAGACTGCCGGGGGACTTCCTTTGACACACTGAGCTCCTCTCTCCTCTCTCTTTCCATCTGCGTTCCTCCATGTCCCAGAAATGCTTGTTACTAACCTAGCTCTGTCCTTATGTTTTTTTTCCCCAGCATATTTCCTTGGATTAGGGTGGCACCAAGACCTTGGTTGCAGCTGTGGTCGTGGTCCTGCTGCACTCCCTGCTACACCCTGCTACGCCCTGCGGTGCCCTGCGGTGTCCGGCTGCGTCCTGCTACGTCCACCCATGCTCTGCTGTGCCACGCTACACCCCGTAACGCCCTACTGTGCCCTACTTGACATGATTACTACAACTACCATTTGTAGTCACTGTTCCATTATCTTTATTGTGACTATTACTTCCACTGTCCATCACCCCCCCAACCAGCACCGTCAGACACCTCCTACCAAGAGTCTGTCCCAGGTTTCTCCCTAAAAGGGAGTTTTTCCTCACCACTGTCGCACTGAATGCTTGCTCTTGGGGGGAATTACTAGAATTGTTGGGTCTTTGTAAATTATAGAGTGGTCTAGACCTCCTCTATCTGTAAATTATAGAGAGTGGTCTAGACCTACTCTATCTGTAAATTATAGAGAGTGGTCTAGACCTCCTCTATCTGTAAATTATAGAGAGTGGTCTAGACCTACTCTATCTGTAAATTATAGAGAGTGGTCTAGACCTCCTCTATCTGTAAATTATAGAGAGTGGTCTAGACCTCCTCTATCTGTAAAGTGTCTTGAGATAACTCTTGTTATGATTTGATACTATAAATAAAATTAAATTGAATTGTGTGTGTGTGTGTGTGTCTGTGCATGTCTCTGTCTGTCTGTGTGCGTGCGTGCGTGCGTGCCTGTGTGTGTGTGTATGTGTGTGTGTGTGTGTGTGTGTGTGTGCGTGCCTGTGTGTGCGTGCCTGTGTGTGTGTGTGTGTGTCTCTGTGTATGTGTGTGTGTGTGTGTGTCTGTGCGTGCATGCCTGTGTGTGTGTCTCTGTCTGTGTGTATGTGTGTGTGTGTGTGTGCGCGCGTGCCTGTGTGTGTGTGTGTGCGTGCGTGCGTGCCTGTGTGTGTGTCTATGTTTGTGTGTATGTGTGTGTGTGTGTGTGTGTGTGTGTGTGTGCGTGCCTGTGTGTGTGTGTGTGTGTGTGTGTGTGTGTGTGTGCGTGCCTGTGTGTGCGTGCCTGTGTGTGTGTGTGTGTCTCTGTGTATGTGTGTGTGTGTGTGTGTCTGTGCGTGCATGCCTGTGTGTGTGTCTCTGTCTGTGTGTATGTGTGTGTGCGTGCGTGCGTGCCTGTGTGTGTGTGTGTGTGTGCGTGCGTGCGTGCCTGTGTGTGTGTCTATGTTTGTGTGTATGTGTGTGTGTGTGTGTGTGTGTGTGTGCGTGCCTGTGTGTGCGTGCCTGTGTGTGTGTGTGTGTGTCTCTGTCTGTGTGTGTGTGTGTGTGTGTGTGTGTGTGCGTGTGCGTGCCTGTGTGTGCGTGCCTGTGTGTGTGTGTGTGTGTGTCTCTGTGTATGTGTGTGTGTGTGTGTGTCTGTGCGTGCATGCCTGTGTGTGTGTCTCTGTCTGTGTGTATGTGTGTGTGTGTGTGCGCGCGTGCCTGTGTGTGTGTGTGTGTGCGTGCGTGCGTGCCTGTGTGTGTGTCTATGTTTGTGTGTATGTGTGTGTGTGTGTGTGTGTGTGTGTGTGTGTGTGTGTGTGTGTGTGCGTGCCTGTGTGTGTGTCTATGTTTGTGTGTATGTGTGTGTGTGTGTGTGTCTCTGTCTGTGTGTGTGTGTGTGTGCGTGCCTGTGTGTGCGTGCCTGTGTGTGTGTGTGTGTGTCTCTGTGTATGTGTGTGTGTATGTGTGTCTGTGCGTGCATGCCTGTGTGTGTGTCTCTGTCTGTGTGTATGTGTGTGTGCGTGCCTGTGTGTGTGTCTCTGTCTGTGTGTATGTGTGTGTGTGTGTGTGTGCGTGCCTGTGTGTGTGTGTGTGTGCGTGCCTGTGTGTGTGTCTATGTTTGTGTGTATGTGTGTGTGTGTGTGTGTGTGTGTGTGTGTGTGTGCGTGCCTGTGTGTGCGTGCCTGTGTGTGTGTGTGTGTGTCTCTGTCTGTGTGTGTGTGTGTGTATGTACCTCTCCTCCACAGGAACTTCTTTGTGCTGCAGGTGAGGTCTGGTTCCTGTCATGTTCCTGATGCTGGCCGAGTAGATCTTAGTGACGTAGTCCACCGTCTTCTCCCGGGCCACGTCGCTGTCGTACCCTGAAAACAACGTGAGAACCTGGGACTCAGACTCCCAGCGGGGAGACTTTCAGAATAAAAGCCCTGCGGTGAGTCTCTGTGTAGTTACCTCCGTCCTCCTCGGTGTCGTCGTCCGACTCCTCGCTGTCCACAGCTTTGCTCTCTTTGTGACCTGGCGGCTCTCTGCTCCAGATCATCAGCGCCGCGTCGGCCCCGCCCACCGACAGCAGCACCGCGTCGTCATTGGACCAGCGCACGTTGGTCACGTTGGTGCTGTGGCCCACGTACTTCTTAAACCTGGCAAACTGGCCCTGAGGACGGACCGTTACAGAGAACAGAGACAAGTCAGACGGAGAAGAAAAAAACATTTGGGGGATATTTTGGGCTTTAGGTGGTCCGTAAGTTGCAGTTTTTTATTGGTTTTAAAGTTTGAGAAAGCGGCGTCTCACCCTGGATGGGAAGCTGAAGAGTTTGAGGAAGCCAAAGTCGTCCCCGGTGGCGAGCAGTTTGCCGTCTTTGGTGAGCGAGGCGGTGTTGACGAAGCTGAGCGTCGGCCATATTCCCTCACAGCTCGGACCCAGAACAGACGTCCAGCTTGCCCACTCCAACTTCTCAAACTGGAAACACACACACACACACACACACACACACACACACAACGCTCAGTCCAACTTCTCAAACTGGAAACACAGACAGATGTGTGAAACGGAAAAAAAAAACAGAAACCCCAGAGGAAATTATAGGACATGCCATCCCATCTGTAGCCTTTTATCTACGCCACGTGGACCAGCCATAAAGTGCAGAAAGTGCTAGACGACCCCTCCTACCCTGCCAGGTCCCTCTTCCAACTACAGCCCTCTGGAATGAGAGTTCAAAGTCTCAGGGGCAAAACATCCCCCTTTTGTAACAGTACTTACCCTGCCACTATTAGGCTCCTTAATGCTCAGTAACAGTACTTACCCTGCCACTTTAGGCTCCTTAATGCTCAGTAACAGTACTTACCCTGCTACTATTAGGCTCCTTAATGCTCAGTAACAGTACTTACCCTGCTACTATTAGGCTCCTTAATGCTCAGTAACAGTACTTACCCTGCTACTATTAGGCTCCTTAATGCTCAGTAACAGTACTTACCCTGCTACTATTAGGCTCCTTAATGCTCAGTAACAGTACTTACCCTGCTACTATTAGGCTCCTTAATGCTCAGTAACAGTACTTACCCTGCTACTATTAGGCTCCTTAATGCTCAGGCACATTGCAGAGTAAACCTGGACTAAATGCACCTTATTCAAATATTTATAGACTGCACCAGACACTTTATGAGAAGTTGCAACAGCACAAGGTCTCTACAGCTTTATACTGGTTGGAATGATTGTCTATGTGATTGTCTTTTATGTACTGTATGTTGCTGTGTATGTATAGTCTTTATGTACTGTATATTCCTGTGTATGTATAGTCTTTATGTACTGTATGTTCCTGTGTATGTATAGTCTTTATGTACTGTATATTCCTGTGAATGTATAGTCTTTATGTACTGTATATTCCTGTGTATGTATAGTCTTTATGTACTGTATATTCCTGTGAATGTATAGTCTTTATGTACTGTATATTCCTGTGTATGTATAGTCTTTATGTACTGTAAATCTCGCGCAAACTTGAAAGTAAATGGCGTTCCACCAAACTGGAAGAATCTCGTTTAGACTGGCAAGACAGTCTGAAAACCTATAGGAAGACCCTAAGAAAGGCCAGATCAGACTATTATTCATCACTAATAGAAGAAAATAAGAACAACCCAAGGTTTCTTTTCAGCACTGTAGCCAGGCTGACAGATAGCCACAGCTCTATAGAGCCATCTATTCCTATAGCTCTGAGTAGTGATGACTTCATGAGTTTCTTTAACGATAAAATTATAACAATTAGAGATACTATTCATCACCTCTTGCCCCCAACCTCTAATGGGTCACCTTTAACTGACAGACTGCTAGAAAGAACGACTAGACCTGACATATACTTAGATTGCTTTTATCCTATAAACCCTCAACAATTAATGCTAAAGGTCTCTTCAGCAAAGCCATCTACCTGTCTCTTGGACCCCATCCCAACGAGGCTACTTAAAGAAGCGTTACCCGTGGTTAACACTTCATTGCTAGATATGATAAATATGTCTTTATTGACAGGTTATGTACCGCAGTCATTTAAAGTAGCTGTGATAAAACCGCTACTGAAAAAACCCACCCTCGATCCTGAGGTCTTAGCCAACTATAGACCTATATCTAACCTTCTCTTTCTCTCCAAGATCCTTGAGAAAGTAGTCGCTAATCAGTTATGTGATTTTCTACATAGCAATAGCTTATTTGAGGACTTTCAGTCAGAATTTAGAATGTATCATAGCACAGAGACGGCACTGGTGAAAATCACTAACGACCTTCTAACTGCATCAGACAAAGGACTTGTCTCCGTACTTGTTTTATTACTTTACTTATTATTATTTACTTAGTGCTGCATTCGATACTATTGACCATATTATCCTCTTACAGAGACTGGAACATTTAGTTGGCATTAAAGGAATCGCACTAAACTGGTTTAAGTCCTATTTCTCTGATCGATCGCAATTTGTTAATGTTAACAATAAACCCTCCAATTACGCTAAAATTAACCATGGCGTTCCTCAAGGCTCAGTGCTTGGACCAATTCTATTCTCCTTATATATGCTTCCTCTAGGCAATATTATTAGGAAACACTCAATTAACTTTCACTGTTATGTGGATGACACCCAATTATATCTGTCAATCAAGCCAGACGAAACCAGCCAGCTAGCTAAACTTCAAGCTTGCATTAAAGATATAAAATCCTGGATGACCTACAATTTCCTGATGTTAAACTCAAACAAAACCAAAGTTATTGTGCTGGGCCCGAAACACCTACGAACCTCATTAGCCGAAGATATAATTACTCTGGATGGTATTGCCCTGGCCTCCAGTACTACTGTCAGAAATCTAGGAGTTATTTTTGATCAGGATCTATCCTTTAACGCCCATCTAAAACAAACCTCTAGAACAGCCTTTTTTCACCTTCGTAACATTGCTAAAATTAGGAACATCCTGTCTCAAAACAATGCTGAAAAACTAGTCCATGCATTCGTTACTTCCAGGTTGGACTATTGTAATTCCTTATTATCAGGATGCTCAAATAAGTCCCTTAGGACTCTCCAGCTGATCCAGAATGCTGCAGCATGTGTTCTGACAAGAACTAAGAAAAGAGATCATATTTCTCCTGTATTAGCTTCTCTGCATTGGCTTCCTGTAAAATCCAGGATTGAATTTAAAATCCTTCTTCTGACCTACAAAGCTCTAAATGGTCAAGCTCCTTCATATCTTGAGGACCTCTTAGTACCTTATTGTCCCACTAGAGCATTACGCTCCCAGAATGCAGAGTTACTTGTGGTTCCTAGAGTCTCTAAAAGTAGAATGGGAGGCAGAGCCTTCAGCTATCAGGCTCCTCTCCTGTGGAACCAGCTCCCAGTCTGGGTTCAGGAGCCAGAGCCTTCAGCTACCAGGCTCCACTCCTGTGGAACCAGCTCCCAGTCTGGGTCCAGGAGCCAGAGCCTTCAGCTATCAGGCTCCTCTCCTGTGGAACCAGCTCCCAATCTGGGTTCGGGGGGCAGACACCGTCACTACATTTAAGACTAAACTGAAAACTCTCCTCTTTGATAAAGCTTATAGTTAGGGAGTGAGGAGTTGCAGTGAACGCCTAGACCGGCGGGGCAGGGTGTATAGCTGCAGACACAGCACCCTTGCTTTTCTCTGCTTCTCTTTACAGTCATCAGATTTATCTATCGTATAATCATAATATAGTGCCTCTCCTAGTTATGCTATTATAATTCTAGACTGCCGAGGAAGTTCCTTCTTATGACACGCTCTTTTCTTTTGTTTCTTTTTATGCACATCCTGTCCCAGAAGTGCTTGTTACTAACCTAGCTCTGGGGAGGTTACTCCCCGGAGTCCTTATGTTTCTTCTTCGCCCAGAACATCGCCTCGGATTAGGGCGACACCAAGACCTGGGTCTTGGGTGCAGCTGTGGCTATGGACCTGCTACACCCTGCTACGCTCTGCGATTCCCTGCAATGTCCGGCTACGTCCTGCTGCGTCCACCGCGTCCACCCATGCTCTGCTGTGCCACGCTACATCCCGTACCGTCATAACCCCAACCGTCAGACACCGCCCACCAAGAGTCTGGGTCTGCCGAGGTTTCTTCCTAAAAGGGAGTTTTTCCTCGCCACTGTCGCAATAGCCTTGCTCTTGGGGGAACTATTGGAATTGTTGGGCCTTTGTAAATTATAGAGTGTGGTCTAGACCTACTCTATCTGTAAAGTGTCTCGAGATAACTCTTGTTATGATTTGATACTATAAATAAAATTGAATTGAATTGAATTATATTCCTGTGTATGTATAGTCTTAATGTACTATATATTCCTGTGAATGTATAGTCTTTATGTACTGTATATTCCTGTGTATGTATAGTCTTTATGTACTGTATATTCCTGTGAATGTATAGTCTTTATGTACTGTATATTCCTGTGTATGTATAGTCTTTATGTACTTTATATTCCTGTGAATGTATAGTCTTTATGTACTGTATGTTCCTGTGTATGTATAGTATTTATGTACTGTATATTCCTGTAAATGTATAGTCTTTATGTACTGTATATTCCTGTGTATGTACAGTCTTTATGTACTGTATATTCCTGTGAATGTATAGTCTTTATGTACTGTATATTCCTGTGAATGTATAGTCTTTATGTACTGTATATTCCTGTGTATGTATAGTCTTTATGTACTGTATATTCCTGTGAATGTATAGTCTTTATGTACTGTATATTCCTGTGTATGTATAGTATTTATGTACTGTATATTCCTGTGAATGTATAGTCTTTATGTACTGTATATTCCTGTGTATGTATAGTCTTTATGTACTGTATATTCCTGTGTATGTATAGTCTTTATGTACTGTATATTCCTGTGTATGTATTGTCTTTATGTACTGTACATTCCTGTGTATGTATAGTCTTTATGTACTGTATGTTCCTGTGTATGTATAGTCTTTATGTACTGTATATTCCTGTGAATGTATAGTCTTTATGTACTGTATATTCCTGTGTATGTATAGTCTTTATGTACTGTATATTCCTGTGTATGTATAGTCTTTATGTACTGTACATTCCTGTGTATGTATAGTCTTTATGCACTGTATATTCCTGTGTATGTATAGTCTTTATGTACTGTATATTCCTGTGAATTAGTCTTTATGTACTGTATATTCCTGTGTATGTATAGTCTTTATGTGCTGTATATTCCTGTGAATGTATAGTCTTTATGTACTGTATATTCCTGTGTATGTATTGTCTTTTTTTTTTAAACCTGACTGGCACCAAGACAAATTCCAACCAACTGTGTTGACATGGCAATAAAGTATTGAACTTGAACTTGAAAGACGCCGGCGGCAGACTGACCTCGGCCATGCTGATGTTCTGTTTGCGTCCACGCGGAGCCTCGAAGAACAGCTGCTCTTTAGCACCGGTGTTCACCTGCAGCAGTTTACCTGTCCACAGACACAAAGACACAAAGACACACTGCATGAAGCTTCACCCACAGTCAGAGTCAGTTGTCATTTTGTGTCTCTTTTGGGATCAGGGGCCTATCCCTTTTTAGCAAAGTGTCTTAAAGAAAGCATTAAGTCATCACTGTTTCTGCAGCTAAAAATGATTCTGTTGCAGACATTAATCCTGCAGTTTTCATGTGTAAACATGTAGTTTTGGTGACTTGAACTACGTAGCGCTCCTCCATTAGCCTCTACTGCTGACAGTTAGCGTGTTAGCGTAGCACAGGTGTTCACCTCGAGAGTCCCAGTCGATGTGTGTGATGTAGCTGCCGGCTCCTTTACAGATGCCCACTCTCTTACTGGTCAGCACGTTGTAGATGTCCACGAAGGAATCATGGGACGCCACGGCCAGGTACTTCCCTGCGTCTGAAACACACACACAGCGCTCTAAGGGAATATATATACAGTGTACATATATATATATATATATATATATATATATATATATATATATATATATATATATATATTATACACACAGTATAAATATAACCACGACCAGGTACTTCCCTGCGTCTGAAATACACACATTGTAGTTGCACTCTGGTCTTTTTGTCCCTTACTTTTTCGACTTTCTTTTAGTATGTGGCTTTAAAGTAAGTTTAAAGTCCTGGTTATGCTCAGCGTGCTGCGTTCAGGTACCTCGGGAGAAGCAGATGTCGGAGATGAGTTCCCGGCGGTGGTGGAAGGTCACCATGTCCTCCAGCGTGTCGGCGTTCACCACCAGGAAGCAGCCGTCGTTCAGACCCACCGCCAGAGCTTTACCGTCGGGGGAGAAGGCACAGCACCGCCCGCCTGACAGGAAACACACACACACACACACACACACACACACACACACACACACACACAGTTTATACACAGAAACACACAGACAGTTTACACACAGAAACACACACACACACACACACACAGTTTATACACAGAAACACACAGTTTACACAGAAAAGCACTCACTCACTCACTCACTCACTCACTCACTCACTCACACACTCACTCACACACTCACTCACACACTCACACACACACACACACACACACACACACACACACACACACACACACACACACACACACACACACACAGCTTCATGTTTTCACCCTTCTTGAGTTTGCGGACGGCGACCATGCGGTGATTGGCTGACAGCTCCCAGATCCTCAGAGTTTTGTCGTCGCTGACGGTGGCGCAGACAGGAAGTAGAGGGTGAGCTGCCAACCCCCACACCTCCCCCTCCATGTGTCCCTGAACACAACACACAACACAAACAACAACGTTAGAGACCGTGTCACTGTCTCCTGGCGTGACATTGATGTTTGAGAGAGTCTGACCTGAACCAGCAGCGTCATGGGGCCGCTCTTGTCGATCTCCAGGATTTCTCCGTTCTTGGTTCCCAGCAGGATGTGACCGTGTCCCAGCGTGATGGCTCTGATGGACGGGTTGTCCTCCAGCAGCAGACCTGAAACACCATGCACAGACACAGAGACATTGAGATATAAATACACAGAGACATAGAAACACAGAGTCAGAGAGACACAAAGACACAGAAACACAGAGACACAGATACATCAAAACATAAATACACAAAGACACAGAGATAGAGACACAGAGTCAGAGACATAAATACACAAAGACACAGAGATAGAGACACAGAGTCAGAAACATAAATTCACAAAGACACAGAGATAGAGACACAGAGTCAGAGACATAAATACACAAAGACACAGAGACAGAGACACAAACATAGAGACACAGAGACAGAGATAAACATAGAGACACAGAGACACAAATATACAGAGACACAGACATAGAGACACAGAAACACAAATATACAGAGACACAGAGACAGAGACACAGACAGAGACATAAATACACAAAGTCACAGAAACAGAGACACAGAGTCACAGAGACACACATATACAAAGACACAGAGTCAGAGACACAGACATAGAGACACAGAAACAGAGACACAGAGTCAGAGACACAGAGACATAGAGACAGAGTCACAGAGACAAAGAGACAGAGAGACACAGAGACAGACTTCAGACAGACATATACAGTATATATCGTGGAGGTTTCATTAACGGGATAGGCCGGATGTCCCACTCTTTACTGTAGGCCGTGTTGTCCTCTCTTTGCAGGACGTGTCCAACAGCAGAGTAAAGGTAGCTCAGATCAGCTGTTACTAATGATATTATCTATGTACCTGTGGTGACGATGGCCTATACTCAACCATTGTGTTTTCTCTCTCACACCTCAGCCAGTGTTACTGGGACGTGCACCAAGTAGTTGGCACTCTGTCAACATTTCCTGCAGAGGTTTCTAGTTATTACTTCTACGTCTCCTGGCTCATGAAGAGTAATCAGTAAGAAAGAAGGGTGAGACCTTTAGAGGACGGAGACAGTGCTGCTCTCTTGATGGCGTACGTCTTCAGACATCTCTCGAACATGTCGTCCCAGAGCTCCACGATGCCGTCCTTCCCCCCCGTCACAAAGCCCTGCACACACATACAGCACTCAGCACCTTCCCATGCACACCATGATCACACTCTTACTCTCAATACGACAATACTCTGAATGTGATACTCCGGAACAGAAGTACCGTTGTGTACCTAAAATAGTACAAATGCTTGTCCCAGGAGAGGTACCCTTTTTAAAGACAATTGTGTACCCTTCTCTTTCATTTTGTACCCTTAAATTAGCCAAAAGGTACAGTTTTCAACTCGTAAAAATCAATACTGTACTCTAAAGGGAACATATTAAAAAGTGCACCTGTAAGTACAGAGATGTTCTTATGTCTCATACCTCCACTTTTGAGTGTGTACAAGTCATGTAAACAGCATATTCTGTTTGGATATTTAGAATAAATCCTTTTTCTGAATGAATCATTTTCAGATGAAGACGTGTGTTATATTTTGGTATTATTCAGGTTTTAGAAGCATTCTTTGGACATGTATTCAGCTCATTCAGAATCTGCGTCTCAATCAGGGTTATTACTGCAGTTTCTGACAGTTAATGGCCTCTTGCCTGTTTACAGCTTACGGTCAACTCTGTGCGTTGCTATGGTTACTGGACACGAACCAAGCAACCGACAGTTTGCAGGGCTGCGGTAGAGATGCTCGGCCAAAAGAAAGGAAGGAGAAACACAACATCTCGGTCTCTCTGAAAAATTCATTGATCGGTATAATCGGCAACTATAAAAATGTATATTAAGCATATAATTAAAGGGGCAAGCATATGATGTGTGCCTTTGAGGTATAGACAGGTGACGTCTTGTGTCTGCCAGAAAGAAATCAATCAGAACCAGGTTCTCCTCCCCATAGTCACATCACTGCACATGCAGTTGCCAGCTACAGTCAGAGACTGGCACAAGGCCAAAGCCTCAGGCAGTTGGCGAGGGAGATGCAAAGTCAGCTAAAAGACAGCAGAGTCAGCAATATGACATCAACAAGGGACTTCCCTAAGGAGGAGGTCCTTAGCCTCAAAAGTATCCAATTGGATTTTTAAGCAGCATGTCCTGAAAACTGTTATTGGAGGATTTCTTTTGAAGGGGGAAGTCTCTTTTGGCAGATATAAGGCAACACCAGGCAAAGGAAATGTTCAGTAAGCTGTCCGGAACTTACTCGGGTTTTATGTGTGTTCAACTCTTTTCAAGCACATTAAACTTCTAATTCTAAGATTTTAGGGGATTTTGTCATACTTACAGACATACATATTTGAAGAGAAACAGGAAAAGTATTTGAAAAGGGCAGTTTGCGTGTGGGTCCGAGCCATTAATCTGGCCTTGGCATCGGATCTATAATTTACAACAACATTACCTTGTCCAGGGAGCACATGGCGAACACGGGGCCGTCGTGGGCTTTGACGGTCTTGATGAGCGTGGTGTCTCTCCAGATGTAAACGTCTCCGTTAGTTGCTCCGGAGAACACCAGGTCCTCTGACCTGCCATAACACGCTGACATCATCGTCTCCTGTTTCCCCAGGTTCCCGAAAATCCCCCGTTTAAACGTCAGACCGCCACCTGCAGGACCACAGCGGGACCATCACTCACTCATCCAAAAAGAGTTCTTTTTCATCAACAACCATACAATAGAGGAGGGGAACAAAATTTGATTTATTTACCGTATGTATCATTTATTCCACTGATTTTTAAAAGGTCCCATGGCATGAAAATGTGACTTTATGAGGTTTTTCAACATTAATATGAGTTCCCCCAGCCTGCCTATGGTCCCCCAGTGGCTAGAAATGGTGATAGGTGTAAACCGAGCCCTGGGTATCCTGCTCTGCCTTTGAGAAAATGAAAGCTCAGATGGGCCGATCTGGAATCTTCCCTTTATGATGTCATAAGGGGAAAGGTTACCTCCCCTTTCTCTGCTTTGCCCGCCCAGAGAATTTGGCCCACCCATGAGAGAGAGAGAGACATCAAGGCTTGAAAACGAGCGAAGCATGGCAGTTGGTTAAGACCACACCCCCACCCTCCACCTTGCCCCCCCCCCCTCTCCTTCTCAATAGCATTTAAAGCTACAGACACAGAAATGGCACATCCTAAGGAAAGCTCATTGTGGGACTAGCTCTAGTGGCTGTAATTCTGCACCAAGGCTGGATTTCTGGAAAGAGACTTCAGATACAGTATTAGAGGACCACTAAGGTCTATATAAAAGAGACTTCAGATACAGTATTAGAGGACCACTAAGGTCTATATAAAAGAGACTTCAGATACAGTATTAGAGGACCACTAAGGTCTATATAAAAGAGACTTCAGATACAGTATTAGAGGACCACTAAGGTCTATATAAAAGAGACTTCAGATACAGTATTAGAGGACCACTAAGGTCTATATAAAAGAGACTTCAGATACAGTATTAGAGGACCACTAAGGTCTATATAAAAGAGACTTCAGATACAGTATTAGGGGACCACTAAGGTCTATATAAAAGAGACTTCAGATACAGTATTAGAGGACCACTAAGGTCTATATAAAAGAGACTTCAGATACAGTATTAGGGGACCATTAAGGTCTATATAAAAGAGACTTCAGATACAGTATTAGGGGACCACTAAGGCCTATATAAAAGAGACTTCAGATACAGTATTAGGGGACCACTAAGGTCTATATAAAAGAGACTTCAGATACAGTATTAGAGGACCACTAAGGTCTATATAAAAGAGACTTCAGATACAGTATTAGGGGACCACTAAGGTCTATATAAAAGAGACTTCAGATACAGTATTAGAGGACCACTAAGGTCTATATAAAAGAGACTTCAGATACAGTATTAGGGGACCATTAAGGTCTATATAAAAGAGACTTCAGATACAGTATTAGGGGACCACTAAGGCCTATATAAAAGAGACTTCAGATACAGTATTAGGGGACCACTAAGGTCTATATAAAAGAGACTTCAGATACAGTATTAGGGGACCACCAAGGCCTATATAAAAGAGACTTCAGATACAGTATTAGGGGACCATTAAGGTGTATATAAAAGAGACTTCAGATACAGTATTAGGGGACCACTAAGGTCTATATAAAGAGACTTCAGATACAGTATTAGTGGACCACTAAGGTCTATATAAAAGAGACTTCAGATACAGTATTAGGGGACCACTAAGGTCTATATAAAGAGACTTCAGATACAGTATTAGGGGACCACTAAGGTCTATATAAAAGAGACTTCAGATACAGTATTAGAAGATAAAAGCAGCATGTCATGGGACCTTTAAAAGAGATTCTCTTCACCAGAATGTTTTTACAATGATTCACCTAAATATATTCTGTGTATCTGTGTAATTTGCAGGTTGTTTTTGCTGCTTTTGGAATTTTTTAATGCATTTTTTCACTGTTAATTCTTACGCTTTTGAAGCATTGTTTTTACACTTTTTTGTGACACTTTTATATACACTTTTCAAATTAGGAATACTTAATTGATCCCCAGGGGTAACGGGTAAGGGTTACATTCTAGAAAAGGAATATATATAAACAGATCAATTATAAGAAAAGTAAATATAAGACATTTAGTTGACCAATCAGTAGAATCTTCTTGTTGTCTAACTGATAACTTCTGAACTTCCTCTTCATCCACAGCACTAACCGGAGGATAAACGAGTGCTTCAGGTCAACAGGAAGTGAGGAAAAAGGAAGTGAGGAAGAGGAAACCGAGTTTACCTGAATGTTGCCAGAACTTGATGTGTTTGATGCCGACAGTCACCAGTTTGTCCATCCTGAAGGGGTTGCTCTTCACCACAAAGGTTTTCTCTTTGTGACCCCTAAAGGAACAGAAATCAGCTTAAAGTCTGCTCTTAGTTTCAGATTGTATTATTATCAATAAGAAATCTCACGTTCAGACTCAAAACAACATGTTAGTCCGTCTCTCAAAACTTTCTGACTTCCTGTCTGTCTGTGTCTCTCAGCTCCAAGCTTTCACTGTTACGCAGACGATACACAGCTCTATCTGTCTTCCAACAGGAAGGTGAAAAGGTTGGAAAGGTGAACAGATAAACAGGTTAATGCATAAAAAGGTAAAAGGGTAAACAGGTGTACCTGGCCTTGGCCAGCCTCTCTCCTTTCTTCCAGTCCCAGATGACGATGGAGTGAAATTCATCGATGCCCACCGAGATCAAACTCTTTCCGTCCGCTGAGACAGAGAGAGAATGAAATACAAGATGCAAGATATACAAGAGAGACAAGATAAAAAAAATTACGGTGATTCTGGGATGAAAAATTGTGCCTAATTGTTCATAAAAGGTATATTAAAGTTTACAAATGATGGTTTGTGGTATAGAGGCGGTACTTCAGCTGCGTTGATCAGTCTATGCACTTTTGCAGTTGGGTGAGCGAGGAATTCTTCTGTTGATTTCTTCCCATGAAGCCAACATGGAAACAATTTTAGTTTAGCTTGCTTTAACTTTAAATGTAACTTTGTTTTTTTTCAACCTTGACCCTATTTTCCCATGTTTTTGTCTTGATTCGTCTATCCACTGTTCCAACAATCACCACTATGGTTTGGTTGAAATAAACCCTTAATTCACCCATTTACATGTGGAGATATGCTGGCTCTATACACGCTAAAAGTCCTGATTATTTACATGGAGTCTGGTGGAAATATGCTGGCTCTATACATGCTAAAAGTCCTGATTATTTACATGGAGTCTGGTGTAGTTTGGTGATGGTGATTTCGGGGCTGTTTCATGTTAAACTAAAAGGATCTTACTCTTTAACTAAAAGGTCTATCTCTGTAGGGATCCATCCCATAATTTTGTCAGACACTTAGAATAATAATCTGAGTCTGTCAGCAGCAACAACAGAACTTTTAGTGACTCTAACTGCTGCTGAACATTAGTCCTGTAGGGTTACATTACAGCTTGGTTCTGGTTTAATACTGGACCAGTTTCAGACTCTGTAACCAGCAGTCCAGATCACGGCTGCCGGTTACAGCGTTCTCGCTCAATACTGGACACATTTCAAAGATTGTTGTTACCATCAGACACTTAGACATACAAATAAAGTTACCCTTTAAGTTTAGGAACTGTAAATTCTTTCTGTCAGCTGCTGTGCACTCTTCTGCTTCTGACAGTAGCGGTGGGGGAAAAAATCAATACAGCATAGAATCGCAATATTTTCCGTGACAATATTGTATCGATACACAAACGCAAAGTATACACAAAGTATCGATCTTTTATCATATACGTGTTGGTCAGTTTGTCTGCTGGACAATCCCATTTTGCAGCAATACAACTGAAGTGAGATGAACAAACAGAGAAATTTATCTTTTTAGATAAAACAGATGTTGACAAAGTTTCCTTTGGGGACATCATTTGAAATTAGAAAAAAGGTAATAAACTGCAATAAACTGCCATATTGCAATATGTTTAAAATCGCAATAATATTGTATCGTGACATAAGTATCGCGATGATATCGTATGGTGAGGCCTCTGGTGATTTCCCCCCCCCCAGATGACAGAAGGCAGAGATGTTTAAAAATAAAATGAGGCATTCGAAAACTGATTTGGATTTCGATTACCATGGCAACGTACCTGTGAACTCCAGAGCACACACCCCTCTGCTGTGGTGTCCCTTCAGCAGCGACAGACACTTCAGAGTCTGGACGTCCCAGACGTGGACGGCCGGGTCTCTGCCAACCTGAACACACAGACAGCCAATTAGAGTCCCTCTCAGGCAGTCTGATGCTAACACGCTGCGCTCTGATTGGCCGGGGGGCGTACCTGAGCGGAGGCCACGTAGTCTTTGAGCGGGTGCACGGTGAGGCTGAGGATGTCGTCGTCGTGGCCGAGATAAAACCTCTGACTGTGCTGCAGGCGGCTGTAGACGACGGCCACGGCCGCCACGTGGTACACCACCTCGCCGCTCTGACTGTAGAACAGGTTGTTACGGCAGTCAAAGCCCCGGTACCTGCAGGAAACAGGAAACAAGACCGCCACAATAAAGGTCACTTCATGCAGAAAAACAGAGCCCTGCAGCAGGAGTATGGAGAACGGTGCCACTTTGTTTTTAGCTCCGATAGTTTTAGAGAAAGATTGGTGTCTGTTTTTACCCGTGAACAAACTGCAGACGAAGTCCCTCCTCCGGAGCTTTCTGACGCTTCAGGGAACCAATCAGTTTCTTCCTGAGCTGAGGAAGGTCCTCCTTATACACCTGCAGAGAGAGAGACAGGAGAGTCAGACAGGCAGGCAGGCAGACAGACAGACAGACAGACAGACAGACAGACAGAGAGACAGACAGATAGACAGACAGACAGAGAGAGAGACAGGCAGACAGACAGATAGACAGACAGACAGAGAGAGAGAGAGACAGGCAGACAGACAGATGGACAGACAGACAGGCAGACAGACAGAGAGAGAGACAGACCTGACGTTCGTAGCTGGTCTGAGCTTCCTGTTCGATGTCCGAGTCGAGCTCCGGGACGTCCGACACGTCTGAGTCTGACTCGCCGCTGTTGGAGTCGGCGTAACCCTCTGAACCAACAGGGAATAATACTTAATTATTATTATACTTAAAAATTATCTAAATAATAAAATAAAAAAACTGAGGAAATGTATCTACATGAAAGTGACACATTGTTTAATAGTTTCCATTTTTCCAACGTTTTTGTCAACTATTAAATACATTTTCAACTATTCTGATAATCCAATTCAATTTTGAGTGATTTTTTATGTAAAAACAGGTAAACTAGTGTGATGTCAGCTTGTTAAATGTGAATATTTTCTAGTTTCTTCTCTCCTCTGGGACAGGAAACTGAATATATTTGAGTTGTGGACAAAACAAGACATTTGAGGACGTCATCTTGGGCTTTTAGGAAACACTGATCCACATTTTAGAGACAGAACAACTCATCCATTCATCCAGAATATAATCCACACATTAATCCACCATGAAGAGAATCGGTGTAATTGCAGCCAGAAGTAGTAACCCTCGGTGTTACCTTGGAGGAGGGGCTCCAGGATGCCGTTCATGACGCCCTCGGGCAGGAAGCGCCACTGGAAGACAGCGTGGTCGGCGCCACCGGTGCTGACGACCCACTGCAGGTCGTTGGACCAGCGGACGTTGGTCACATGGGCAGAGTGGCCGATGTACTTCTTAAACTTGGCTCCTGTTGGAGGAAGAAGACGCAGAGAGTTTACAGAGTAAAAACAAGACGCAGTTTGGTCCGACAGCTGCGAGAAACAACTCTGCTACAGGAACATTTGATCAAATCTGAATCCTTTTGAAACCCTATCCAATCTGTTTGGCTTCAGCTGACAACATTTCACAAGCATTTAAGTTATGAATCGGGATGGGTACCGAAACCAGTTCCTAAAAGATCAAAAGACGATGCAGATTTTGGATAGATACTGATATCTGACTGCTCTAACTTTTCCACCGTTTTAGATACAGATATGGTGATAATAATGGTTCAACATGATGTGAGAAAGAGATGCAAACCGAATACAAAGAGACACAAAATATATGGAGAAATTGCTTTTTTTATAAAACAAAAACGTAACATTTTCTTGAGGAAGGACGCCTAAACCCCCCCCCCCCCCCGCCAAAATGCACACCTACTGTAAGTTTTCCACAAACTGAGGGAAAAACAATGTATGCCGAATCAAAACGTGAATGCTATAGGCTCCAACATTGCTGTTGTGATTGGTTTAAAGAAATGGCAATAAACCCGAGCACGTTTTTCTCCCATCCAGGAATGCTGTGTGGACTAGCCAGACCCTCCTCCGCAGCGCTGTGGAGGAAGGTCTAGACATAACTAACTAATTGTACAGGACAATAACAGTTGTAGACTTCCGACCCGGGTTCCTCTAACTGAAATGAAGTTGAAAAGGTTTGGAGGTTCCCTGTGAGGGTGCAGACCGACCTTTCTTGAGGCAGGGGAAGCGGAAGAGTTTGACGAGGCCGAGGTCGTCCCCGGTCACCAGCGCTGCGCTGCTGTAGTTGGCGTCCACAGAGTTCACGTTGGTGGCGTTGGAGTATTTGGGCCAGATGCCGTTCACCTCCGAGCCGATGACGCCGGTCCACGTCATCCAGTGGATCGCCTTCGCCTCCTCTTTAGGAACCAGCTTCCCGGCTGCAGGACACAGGAAACAGGACACAGGAGTCAGGACACAGAACACAGAACACAGGACACAGGAGTCAGGACACAGGACACAGGAGTCAGGACACAGGACACAGGACACAGGACACAGGACACAGGACACAGGACACAGGGCAAAGGACACAGGACACAGAACACAGAACACAGGACACAGGACACAGGACACAGGACACAGGACACAGGACACAGGACACAGGACACAGGACACAGAACACAAAACACAGGACACAGGACACAGGACACAGGACACAGGACACAGGACACAGGGCAAAGGACACAGAACACAGGACACAGGACACAGGACACAGGACACAGGGCAAAGGACACAGGACACAGGACACAGGGCAAAGGACACAGGACACAGGGCAAAGGACACAGGACACAAAACACAAAACACAAAACACAAAACACAAAACACAGGACACAGGACACAGGACACAGGACACAGGACACAGGACACAAAACACAGGAGTCAGGACACAGGACACAGGAGACAGGAGTTAGGGCAAAGGACACAGGAGACAGGACACAGGACAAAGGACAAAGGACAAAGGACAAGGGGGAAACATAGCAGAAGATAATCCTTTTTAAACCAAAACTGGCAGTGGAAATGTAGCCTTATACAGAGTTAGTCCTTTTTTCACATCGCTTATGAACACTATTACAATTATTATTGGCTTCTTAAGGAACTTGGGACCCTCAGCTGCCGTTACATGTTACATGCCTCTGACTGATTTGGTACCTGGCATCCTGTAAAAGAGGCGCTCTCCGACGCCATCGTTGGTCTGCAGGAAGCGGCTGTCCACCGACCAGTCCAGGTGGGTGATGAAGGACGCCGAACGGCTGCACTCGCCCACCTTCTTGTAGCGCTGGCCGACAGCGTAGACGTCCACCAGCCCATCGTTTGACCCCACCGCCAGGAAGGAACCGTCCGGGGAAAACTTCAGCTCGTGGATTACCTCCTTCCTGTCCTTGATGTGCACCACCTCTGTCATGTCCCTGGAGAAAAACCTTTGTTACCTCAAGTTCCTCAAGTTTGTTCACATTTTTCAGTGTTATAGGAGCTTTCTGCTCTTTCTTTGTACAGGTTAGTTTAGCAGATGTCTAACATTAGACCCTTGAAGTAAAGACCCAGGAAACCAGAGCAGAGTGTATGGCTTTTAGTTATCTTTCCATTTTTTGTAAAAAGACTTAGACCTTCAAAGGGTGGGTTTGGTGATACGAGATTTCAGGCTGTTTCATGTTAAACAAAAATGATCTTCCTCTTTAACTAAAAGGTCTATCTCTGTAGGGATCCATCCCATAATGTTGTCAGACACTTAGAATAATAATCTGAGTCTGTCAGCAGCAACAACAGAACTTTTAGTGACTCTAACTGCTGCTGAACATTAGTCCTGTAGGGTTACATTACAGCTTGGTTCTGGTTTAATACTGGACCAGTTTCACAGATTGTTGTTCCATCAGACACTCAGACACACAAACATGGGAACATAGAGTCCAGGTTGACTACTTTTTAATGATCAGCACTATTGTTTGGCTCGGTATAAATGAGGTCACCTGACGCGCAACACGGTGAAGGATCCGTCCTTCATGCCCAGAGCAAGTTGAGAGCCGTCGTTGTTGAAGGAAACACTGCGGACTGACTCCTCCATGTTACAGCGAGCCAGCAGAGTGTGGTCAGGGAGACTCCACAGCCTGAGAGACAGACAGGCAGGCAGGCAGGCAGACAGATAGACACAGACATATTTTCAGATTGTTAAAGCGTCAAAAAATATCGTCTAAAGTCTAGTACAGTCGTTTATTGGACGTTTTTTTTTTTTAGCTTTTTTCACCGTTTTTGTCGTTTAGTCATAAAAAGTTACTTGAACCGATTAATCGATTATCAAACTAGTAGCCAATTAATATAGTAATGAATTCATCTTAGCAGGTAACAGGTAAGCTTGGACTGACCTGACGGAGCGGTCGTCGCTCCCGGTGACGGCGACCGGTTGTTTGGGGTGCAGGTCGAGCGCCCACAGCTCCCCCTCACTGTGACCCTGCATCAGCAGAACCGGTTTGTCCCGGTCCCGCACCATGACCTCGAAGATCTCACTGTCCTGTGTCCCCGCCAGGATCCGGTCCGCTTTCCAGCAAACACTGCGGATCGACACGCCTGAAACAGAAAACACAAACTGACTGGACGCACACTGGATCAACGGTCAGAGAGGAAAAGTTTAGCTTCACATGTGTTCGCTCCGGTTTGGTTGTGCAGAAGATACAGTCCCTCCAGAAAAACGTGATTATGCGATCGCATAATTCAACGCATAATCAGCCAAAGTCTGCATATTTATGCGGGGGGGGGGCGCACTTTTTCAAATACACCGCACTTTCGCCGCATAAATTGCAGATTTCCGCGCAAAATATGCGGGGCTTGCATGATTTCATAATCCCCGCATTTTCGTTGCAAAAAAGTCACACATATATCTTAGCAGAAAGTTGAAAAATGTTGCGTTTACTTCACACAAGAGCAGCCATTTTCCCCTGTTGCCATTGGGAATGTTATGAAGTGACGTAAATATCATCGAAAAGCTGCAAACCCCGAGATGAAGCCATGATGAAACCGCAGTTTTTTCAAGTTCCCGCAATTTTTGCAAGTTCCCGCAATTTCATCGCATAAAATTGCATAAATATCCCACATATTCCATTGCATTTTTTAAGAAAACGTGACGCGTAATCAAGGATTTTAGCCCAAAACAATCACAAAAAACCTCCGCATTTTCTGGAAGGACTGGAATTACATAACAGTTTTTAGTCTCTTCTTATATGTATATTTTTTATTTAATAGTTCACAACTGTTTGATTCATTCTACGGCTCTACTTGACAGGGCTGGAAGCAAGAGTTGCAAGTGTAGCGGCAAGAATATGATCCCTCACTGGCTTCCCAGCAAATCAACAAAGCTTATTGTTTACTGAATCAAAAAAGCCACAACAATAATAACAGATTGTTAAATTCTGACCTTTGTATCCCGTCTCGGCCTCTCGCAGGTCGATCTTGGTGATGGGTTTGAAGTCGACGTCCCACAGTCTGATGCAGCCGTCTCGTCCTCCTGTGGCGAATCCTTCCTCGCAGGCGTGCATGCTGAAGATCCCGGCCTGAACAACACGTCACAAAGAAACAACAATGTCCCATCAGTCCTGCTGCTTACACCACCCGTCAAGTCTGAAACTGCATTCAGCATCTCTAATCTGAAACTCATATATTATTGTGTTGTTAAAACTGTGACATTAGCAACAGAAAAACACCTGGGATCCAATTTTGTTTCGTGCAATTCTGAATTAATTTCTTATAACTTAACTTATAAGAGACTTTATTTGACCTTCAGACTTTTTTAAACTGTGTATTTTCCTTCTTAATGACTATTTATTTATTATGTTTTATGTCTTTCAACAGGGCTGAACTATTTTAAAAATATGTTCTCATTGCAGGTGACTGTTTCTGTTGGCATAAAATATCTTTGTTGCTGATCAAAATCAAACAATCAGAATCAGAAAAGGTTTTATCGCCACAGTCAACTTACATGGAATTTGCTTTGGTGTTTGGTGCATACATAAATTAACATACTGAACATTAATATGAAATAAACTATAAATACAGAAAGAAATATGTATAAAATAGCAGTTTAGCATAGAAAAAGGAAACACGTGTACCCCGTGTGCAGCCTGTACAGTCCTGATCAGGGTGATTCCTCTCCACACGTAAACGTCTCCGTTCAGAGCTCCGGAGTACGTCAGCTCGTCCTTGGCTGCAGAAACACACAGGATGGTCTGTAGGTCGCCCGTCTTCCCAAAGATCCCTCGCTTCGGAGTCAGAGCGTTCCCACACAGAGTCCAGAACTACGGATACAATTCATTGTTTTTGTGTCATATCAGACATCTTGTGAAGCAAATGTATTTTTATACTTTATATCTTAATCAAGCACTTAAAAAACAAACAACAACTCTTCAGGTAGTGAATGATGAACTTGATTTAAATCTGTCTCACCTTGATGTGTTTGACTCCACAGCTGACCAGACGGCCGGACTGAAACGGATCCCAGGCCACATCAAAGATCTGCAGAACAGAAAGGAATCATCTTTATTTCTGGAGCACATTTCAAAACCAGAGTATCCAAAGTTCCCAGTATCCCCGGAGTTCCCAGAGTCCCTATAGTTCCTAGGGTTCCCAAAGTCTCTAAAGCCCCTAATGTCCTCAGAGTACTTAGAGTTTCCAGAGTCCCTATGGTCCCCAGAGTCCCTATAGTTACCAGAGTCCCTATAGTTCCCAGAGTCCCTATAGTTCCCAGAGTCCCTAGAGTTCCCAGAGTCCCTAGAGTCCCCAGAGTCCATATAGTTTCCAGAGTCCTTATAGTCCCCAGTGTCCCTATAGTTCCCAGAATCTGTATAGTCACCAGAGTCCCTATAGTTTTGAGAGTCCTTATAGTCCCCAGTGTCCCTATAGTTCCTAGAGTCCCTATAGTCACCAGAGTCCCTATAGTTTCCAGAGTCCCTATAGTTCCCAGAGTCCATATAGTCCCTAGAGTTCCCAGAGTCCCTATAGTTCCCAGAGTCCCTACAGTTCCCAAAGTTCCCAGAGTCCCTAGTTTCCAGATGTCTCAGAGGAAACAAAGTTGGATAATTATGAATAATCCAGTACACAGATATCATTAAACTTGTTTTTTTCTTTTTACAAATAAACCAAAAGACTATGAGGACGATCTTGGGCAGAGAATAAGAATATATTTTTTAAATCCTACCCTCTAAACTAAAAAATAAATCAGGTTTGAATTGAAATCTATTACTTTGTTTACAAGATATTTTGTCAATGCTGATCTACAGAGGAAACCATGAAGTGCACCTTTGAATGGACGGAAAAAACAAAACTCAGTGGAGATGCTTTTGACTCTTCCAGCCCGTAAAGAATTCATAATCAGTTTCTGATCGGCTTTGGTTACACTCAAACTCTGAAGCTCTGAAATTTAAAGCGTCAACTGGACTGAAAGCAAAAAAAAACTAAATTAAGATATGGTCTAAAAGAAAAAAACTTAAAAGATATTAAGCATAAACAAAACATCAAAAATGATCTCTGTGCTTTCTGCTTCCCAAAAAAGCAAAGCATTCAGTGAGGGTTGAACGCTGTAACTTGTGTTTCAGCTCCAAACGCCTGCACATAAAGAGTCAGTGTGAATGAACGAAGAGTCGTACTCTGTCTGAGTGTCCTGTTGCCGTGGCGAGGACTCGTCCTCTCCTCCAATCCCAAACACACAGAGTGTTCTTGGCGTCCAGACCGACCGACACCAACCGCTACGAAAACAAACACATGAGAGTTGAGTAAGATCCATTTAGTTTTACTTTGTTTACTGATCCATAGGTAAACAAACACGTAGCTCCGCCAACCACCAACACTATGACCACAGGATTGGACGATGAGATCAGTCGTAGTGACGTAATTCAGTCAGTATGTGAGTGTGTGGTACATTTTTATATATTGGAGTTCCTCAAGGCAGCATCCTGGGGCCTCAAGTATTCCCAAAATTAGAGTTCATATGTGCAACAATTAGTTGCATTATCAATTAATATATTGTTTACTTTCTAGTCCAAACTTTGAAAGTTTTTGAGAAAAAAAGTCTAAATATTTTGAGTTAACAGTCAGTTGGGTGTACAGACAACTATCCCTGGAATACTGTGGTACTGAAGAAAAGTTAAAAACATTAAGAACATGGGGGATGTGACATCATCACAAGGGGGTGTGGCCTGACCTGTCCGTCCGAGTCGAAGGCCAAACAGGCCACTCCGTGTGTGTGGACGTCCCTCAGGATGGACACCGTCTGCATCGCGTACGTGTCCCAGACACAGATGAACGGGTCTTTACCCACCTGACCCGTCGCCACCTGGATCTTATCTGGATGGATCGCCAGACTGTGAGACAGACAGGGAGACAGGCAGGGAGAGAGAGAGACAGACAGACAGACAGACAGGGAGACAGAGGGAGAGAGACAGACAGGGAGACAGGGAGAGAGAGAGAGAGAGAGAGAGAGAGAGAGAGAGAGAGAGAGAGAGAGACAGACAGGGAGAGAGACAGAGAGAGACAGAGCGAGAGACAGACGGGGAGACAGGCAGGGGGAGAGAGAGACAGACAGACAGGGAGACACAGAGAGAGACAGACGGGGAGACAGAGAGAGAGACAGACAGGTAGACAGAGAGAGAGAGACAGATAGACAAAGAGAGAGAGACATGTAGACAGAGCGAGAGAGAGAGAGAGAGAGAGAGAGAGAGAGAGAGAGAGAGAGAGAGAGAGAGATATTAAAAAGAAAATGTTACTTCAGTAAAAGTGTGTAAGTATCATCAGGAAAATGTAGTTAAAGTATTAAAACCTTGTAGAAAGTGTAAAGGATCCAACCAGTTGTGTGTGTAATGGTCTAATCATCTCAGCTGGACTTGTAGCCGTTATATTGTTGACTAGTTTACTTTAGAATCAAACATCAGATTTATAAACTACATGTGATTTGTGTGCTGAAATGTTCATGTGTAAAGTAACTAGTAACTAAAGCTGTAACAGATTAATGTAGTGGAGTAAAAAGTATAATATTTCTCTCTGAAATGTAGCGGAGAAGAAATTGAAAGTGGCATGAAAAGAAATGACTCAAGTAAAGTACAAGTACCTCAACATTTGGACTGAAGTACAGTACTGGAGTAAATCTACTTAGTTACATTCTACCACTGACCACATGTGTGTCCTTGTCAGTTTTAAAAGCTCTGATTTAAAACAAGAGGACAGAATGAACCAGTGGCCTCAGCAGCTTCTTCTCCGGCTGTCAGGTCCTTTCATGCCGTGCGACTCTCACTCCGACCCCCCACTTCCTGCCTCCGTCTCCCTCAGCCAGCGGCGTGTTCGCCTGGTTTGGTGCTGAACCAGGCGAACACGCTGCTGCTGCCAGTTTGTGTTGCGTTCAGGGACAACTCTGTACTCTGAGCTCCAAGCTTTGGGGACATCATTTAATTTATTACTGCACATTAGACAAGTAATTACTGGAATTGTTGGGTCTTTGTAAATTATTATTATGAGTGTGGTCTAGACCTACTCTATCTGTAAAGTGTCCTGAGATAACTCTTTTTATGATTTAATACTATAAATAAAATTGAATTGAAAGTAGAACTTTATTTGTCCCCAAAGGGGCAATTGGGGGCAAAGTTTCTGTAAATATGCCAGTGTTAGCCAGCCGGCTAATTTTTTTAACTGTAGTCCTTAAACCAGAGCAACATTATATTAAAAAAAAGTTAATATATTTTAGATGAAAGTCGGAATATTTTGAAAAAAAAGGTTTACAACTTTGATAAAAAGGTCTACAATTTTGATAAATAGGTCGGAATATTTTGAGATAAAGTTGGTTGGATGTACAGATACTATCACTGGATTACTATGCTATAGAAAACTATACTTTTCTATTTAAAGCTATAAATCATCAGTTAATAATACATAACTTCCACACATAAGCCTGTAGTTTCTTTAATTTTAAGTCAACCTCCATCCCCCTCTCATAATATATATAATAACAAACTAGTACTGTACAAGAAATAAATAGCTAAGTACATATAGATTAAACCAAACACAGTGAAGTCAGAGTCTCTGCAGGAAGGAATGCAGTGGTCTCCAAAGTCTCCAGAATCTGTCGGAATTATGATTGAGGTCATAAGTCAGTTTCTCCAAAGGGAGAAGAGCCGATATCTGTGACAACCACATACCGACCGTTGGGACTTGCGGGGCAGACCCCCTCAGTAAAATACATTTTTTAGCTAGAAATAAAGGAATTATCAACAGATATTTGGTGTCCGTGTCAAAAAGATTTTCCAAAGTATGGTTTAACAGATAAAATGATGAGGATGACAGGTGAAGAAATGTACCCTTGTGTGTTTTACATCTATAACAAAGATTTGAACTGTGGGGAAACATTTTTTGGAGGCGAACAGGTGTAAATTAAGTCCTATGGAAAAACTTAAAATGGTGTTCATGTATAGAAATCAAAGTACATTTTGGGAAGATTCCATTGCAAATCTTGGTCCAATCTGCAGAGCTAAATGTGACCTCCAGATCACGCTCTCACAGCAGCTTCAGTGAGTCATAGGCTGAAGAGTCAGAGTACAGCAGTAGAGAATCAATATTTGAAATCAGCCCCTTGTGTTGCCTTCCTGTCGACCATGCAACTTTTGGTTTTTCTGAGTCAAAATTTTTCAAAAACGTCAAAAAACGTTTTGGTCGTCTTTTTTTCCACACTTTTGTTGCTTTTCCTGATGTTTTTGTCACTTTTTTGACGTTTGTCACTTTCCCGACATTTTCGAAGCTTTTACAACATATTTTGTCACTTTTTCAGATTCCATCGATTTTATTCTGCCCTTTATTTCACATTTGTTGTTTTTTCCCACGTTTTTGAAGCCTTTTCCGACATTTTTGTCACTTTCTTTAACGTTCTTTTATCAGTTTTTTTTTCAAATGCTTTAAAATTTAACTAAACACCCAAATTCAATGAATGTAGTGAACATATTGTGTATTTTACTTGTTAAGAGTTTTGTATGGAACCATGCACATTTTTTTTTTTTTTTTGACAATTTGGTTGAATTTCTGATATAGAAACGTTTTGAAAATGGGTCAAATTTGACCCGAGGACAACAGGAGGGTTAGGAGATTTGGCCGAGACCATAGTCCTTTCCAACTCTGATAGCTCTTAGCGTATCCTGTTCTTCCCAACAAGAGATTCCACAAAGTGGCAAATTTGGAGATATTTGAAAAAGTCCTTACGAGGAATGTCAAAATCCTTTCTAATTTGCTCAAACAGCTTTACAAATTCGGAAATCAATAGGCCTGTGACATCTGGTAGGCCTTTGGAAGCCCACTCCAGCAAACCAATACTCCTGATCTGCACCGGAAGGTCAGGATTCAATGCCAGGGGAACCAAGCAAAGGTAGCAGAGGGAATATTTCAATATTTTCTCACATCCCTCCAGACCTGTAGTGTGTTGTAAATAATTATATTACTGTTTAGAGAGTTCATCTGGTCCATATCATTAATAAAGGGGAGGGATTCAAGTCTTCCAGGATGACATGTGTTTGTCTTTATCACTATAGTAGTGTCTCTGTGTGTGCTTATGTGTTGTTGATGCATTCTAATGTGTGTCTATGCACTTTTACCTGTGTCAACTGTGAATGTTACTTGTGTTATGTTTTTCTCATGCAATCAACCTGCCAGTTGTCACGATCTGGAATAGTGGTTGTTTAATTTTTATTGTCTATGCCTATGTATTTCTTGTTTTATGTGTATTTGTTGTATTGTTGTAGTGTATCTATTGTTTTAAGCCATCAACCTGCTAGGGACTGCAGATGAAAATTAGCTTTTATGGCTAAATCTGGCACATTTGCATGTTGGACTCTGTACTCATGTTGATTAAAGCAGCCATATTATGCTCATTTTCAGGTTCATAATTGTATTTTAAGGTTGTACCAGAATAGGTTTACATGGTTTAATTTTCAAAAAGCACCATCTTTTTGTTGTACTGCACCGCTCTCTCTCACTGCTGCAGATCCTCTTTTCAGCTGGTCTCTGTTTTAGCTACAGAGTGAGACCTCTTTTCTTCTTCTTCTGTACTATCTTTGATTGCACTGCACATGCTCAGTAGCTCAGATGTAGATCATGTCAGCTAGCTAGCTCCATAGACAGTAAAAGAAAGGCTCTTTCTACATCTTCGGTCAGTTACAAGGCAGGATTAGCTGGGAGACTTCTAAATGAGGGCGCACATGGAAGTAGTTCTTTTGTAGATTATGGTGAACTTGTGTGTGTTGTAGCAGTGCTTTGCTATTGAGAACGAGGTAGCATGCTAGCGTTAGCATGCTAGCGTTAGCGTTAGCGTTAGCATGCTAACGCTAACGCTACGAGCTAATGGTTGCGGTTAGCCTGCTCGTTTCGGTTTGTGACGTCACAAGCCGAAACGAGCAGGCTAACCGCAACCATTAGCTCGTAGCGTTAGCTACGTTAGTGCCGATATTGAACAGCTCACCCAGAGACTGAAGGCAGGACACATTCAGAAACCGTATCTCACTCTAAACAGCATGGATGGATTTTTTTCAAAGTTTGTATGTGTGTGGAAGCACCAGAGACACAACATAACACCCCAAAGCCCAGAAAAAGTGATTTTTTCATAATATGGGCACTTTAATGTGCATTGTCACTTTTAAATAAAGAAATCAAAAATAAAAAAATAAAAAAAACATGCCACAGACTCGAGACTAATCCATAAAGAATCCCTCCTCTTTATAAACCAATTTGTCATCATTTTGAGTTGAGCTGACCAATAATAAGATGGGAAGGGATAGGGACCTCCCAGTTCCTTCGGTTTAGTAAGTTTAGAAAACCGAACCCTCTGATGTTTGTTATTCCAAATATATTGAGAAATATAGGAGTTTAGCAACTTAAAAAGCGCTGGGGTCAAGTAGCACGGAAGATTTTGAAATAAGTAGTTTGACTGTGGGAGGATGTTCATTTTGATAGTGATTATTCTCCCGAAGAAGGAAGTCGGCAGGGAGGTCCACTTCTTCAAATCGTTTCTAATTTTTAGAATCAGAGGGGAATAATTAGTCTCAAATAGATTGTTAAAATCAGGAGTGACAAAAATACCCAAATATTTTAGCTATTTATACTTTTTAAAATAATTTTATTTTACATTGAAGTCAATGTAGCAATCTTCAAATCCTCTTCAGGCTTCTTAACTTTTTGAAATGCTACTCCTCCCACATACTTTCACCTACAGATGCCATTCAAACTTTAAACTGTTCACAAAATGTTTGGCTATTACAATTGTATTCAGCTTCATGATATCTTTTACAGTGTTTGTGTTATCACTGTTTAGGTTTGGTGTTTCATTTAGGCTTTTCTCTGTGCTTATAATGGAGTGAGTATTGCATGACTTAGTGGGTGATGACATCACTAGGGTGGGAAGCCTTGGAAAAACATCTTAAAACCTCTATAACTTGCTCTCTCGCCGACAATATTTACTTTTCATACACAACTTATATATCAAATCGTAGCTATTCTTGTCTTTTTTTCAGCCAATGTGATCATTTAAGCAATATGACTTAATATTTTTGAATTATCTGCCTAAAAGCACCAAGACAACCTTTTCTCCTTATCATCCACTGCAATGTTATTTCGCTTAATCCAGTTTTGAGCAAGAAACTCCATTTTTATACTGTGATATTAGAGTACATTTTTTACTTTAGCCATACAACGTGTTGAGACGCTGAAGAGCCTGCAATTCAGTTTAGAATCAGCTTTTACAAAATCTTCCATACAATGGTGGTATTATAACTTCAGCAATCCAGTTCAGCTTTTCAGCATTCACAAGCATTTTGTGCAGGAAATGCATTTTCTAGTAGTTCTAATTATTATCTATTCTTACAGCATGTGGAAACTGAGTGTGTGTGTGTGTGTGTGTGTGTGTGTGTGTGTGTCACCCCCCTCACCTGATGATGTCGTCGTTGTGTCCCAGGTAGAACTTCTGCGTGTGTTCCCGGGTGTTGTAGACCACGCCCACACCGGCCACAAAGTACACCACCTCCTTGCCCGCCGTGTAGTACAGGTTGTTCCGACACTGGTGGCCGCGGTAACCATGGATCCACTCCAGCCTCAGCTGGCAGCGCGGCGCCGTCTTATCCGACATGGCCGCTCCGAAATCAAAACATTAACAATCCACAGAGTCAAAAATATCAACGTCTGGCGGGCCCAGGGCAGGGCTGTAGCATCTGTGTCCCGCTGTCTGACGCTGCTAAGGCTGCTGGGAGCTGGAGTCCATCACTATAGTCTCTTCAACTGAGCAACATCCAACTACACTTCCCATAATTCCAAGCTGCAGCCTCGCCGCTGCTAACGGTTGTTAGCCGAGCATTTTAAACAATCTAAATGGAAAGTCTTAATGTCCCAAAAACTGTCAGATCTGTCCTTTTTACTTTCTTTCACGTTTTGGTTTTCAGTCTAAAACGTCCTAAAATGTGTTCCTGAAGGCGCGGACTGGCCCTTTAATTCTGCAGATGTTACCTTTAAAGAGGACGGAGATTGTTCAGGAAATAAATCTCATTTTGTTTTCAGCATTCACACGAAAAGTCAGCTGTTCGGAGTCAATTAATTCAACTTTATTTAAATATTTCAGAAAAAAAAGTAGAAAGAAAAACTGTTTAAATGTATTAAGAAAAGTTGTAATATTTCTGAGATATTTCAGTGTAGGTGGGGAAACGGGCTCATCAGTTATTAAAGTAAATATCTGAACACAGACAACACAATTAAATCATGTTAGTTGCAGAAAGTTCTCAGAAGTTTTTGCTGTTTCACAGAAACATTAATAACAAAATCCAAACAGATGATCTGAAATCTGATCCATAAAGTCTTTGAATTGTTTCCGGTCTTTTATTTCATCTTTCCTAAACTGTACAGCTTCATACACTGATGTTTTTATGACAGCTCGGCTTTTAATTGTTGCTGTTTTGTGAAAAGTGCTCTATAAATAAAGATTATTATTGTGTTTCTGCACAGCTGTATGTATAATTTGAATTAAAATGTGCTCTGAGCTTCTTTAAATGTGACAGCAGCTACAGGAGCCTGCAGGAACATTTTTAAATAACAGAAACGTTTTGTCGAGCTAACATTAAATGGCCCAAACCGGAACGTTCCCGGAATGTTTTCTGAAGGTTAAAGCAGGAATATGCCGGAACACATGAGAGGAAGGTTTTAGTGTTTAGTGAGAAGGTCACTATACAGAATAAAGCCACATGTCCTGCTGTCACAATATTAAAATGAGAAAGGAAAAAAATAAATCTACGTTCCGTTAACAATATAAGGATAAAATAACGTAATTATAATTACACAAACGAAGCTTCTGGAGGCTGAAATCTGAGGAAATCCCTCCGCCGTCTGTTCGCTGTTTCCAGTTAAAATCCGGAGATTACAGCGCCGATTTACAACCGTCAGTCCGCATCCAGAGGAACCAGCAGACACCGACTGCACCTGCTGCTGGAGGCCGGCGGAGAGGCGCCTAAACCCGGCAGAAACCTGCGGCTGCTCCGCGGCTCACAAATAGCCCGGAAAAAAAACAGAAAAATGATGAAGGAAAGTCGGGATATTAACGGGAATCCCAGGGATCACCGACACCGTCAAAATGGAGGGATCAACACCACCACCTCCTTTTTTGGATTTTCAAAATAAAATACGCTATGGCTGGCATTTCAGTTTAACAGGATAGATCTTTATTGTCATTATTTCACAACAACGAAACACAGTTCAGCAGCTCTCAATGTGGCAGTTTAAATAACAGACCAACAGAAATATAAGATATAAAATAACAAACATAGTAGCAACAACAACATTTAATTAGTAAAATATAAAAAAATATGTAAACAATATAAAAATATGTGATTCATATGTGTATTTTGATGACAGTGTATCTGACTCTGATTCATTTATTTTAAAATGCGTTTTATTTTTGGCCCAGTTTCCGGTCTCCTCCTCTCTGACCACCGCGAGCTTCCCTCCTCTGTTAGAGCGTCAGCTTCATGAATCACTACAGCGCTCTGGAGCCCGCGGTGCATGATGGGAGGTGTAGTGTTTCAACCAGCAGGGGAGGATGAAGATAAGACAGAATCAGACCCCCCGTGGGATTTTTCTTGGTGATATTAGTGCATACCTACACATGAACGTGTAACTTACTGAGGCAATAAACGCTTTTCTGACAATAAGCATAAACAATTATTAATGAGTGCAGAATGTAAAAAATATCTAGTATGTGCAAATGGCAGATGTATAGTCTGAAGGTGCAATATTAAAACTATCAGTCTAGTTATTAAACAGAAAATGATCATTTGTCCCTGTTACCATTGGTCTCATTAATACGTCCATGTCATTTGTACCGTGAATGCTTGTTATGTTGTTTTTGCAGAGCCAGCCCTAACCAGTTTGTTGTTTCTTTATCTATTAACTTTTCTTTCCTCATCTGGACTGCCAGCTCCCCTAGCATTTGCCTCCACTGCCTATACCACGGGCCGGCCCTGTGTGCATGAACTGCTGTCTTTTATTCTCTGCTAGCTGTAGAAAGATTAGGGGATAATAAAGTTTACTTAACTTCACAGGTAGTAACGGGGTTACATAGAGGTCACCCTAAAGAAACCGTGTTTTTCCTTTTATCCTTAGGTCCTGTTGCTCCAAAAATCAAAGAAAATACATTTCAAAATTGCACATGCAAGTTAAATATCTGAAATGAAAGCGAAACTAATCAAACTTTGGGTCCGACTAAAAGCTCAGCCATTTTCACCGACCCTGTTTGACCAGTTCAGGGACATGACTAGGGTTGAAAGACGGGGGGGCTTAGCCCCCAGGGTATGCAAAACATGGGCTTGCTTGCTACACACTAAAATATCCCCTTTCCTTCACCTCAGGTAAACATAAAGTTAACAAGTCATTAACAACAACTTACAATTTCACTCACCAGTCACCAGTCATCTATGTTTGTGTGTGTGTGTGTGTGTGTGTGTGTGTGTGTGTGTGTGTGTGTGTGCGTGTGCGTGTGCGTGTGTGTGTGTGTATGTTATTGTCCTTAGACAAAATGTGATAGGCAAATCATTTGCACCATTTAGTCCCATTTAGTTAACTTACCAAAATATAAATGCTGCAACTGATAACATATTAATTGATAATTGTTTCATGCCTTTTAGGTTTTACAATTCAGAACAGCATCAGAACCAAATAGATGTTTTTCTTCATGAAAAACTATTTATTTGTGGTAGAAGCTCACAGAAACCTCAGAGAACAGACCTTTGAGACAAGCCCCAATTAAACCGGTAAGGTAACGTTACCTGACGTGTTCAGGTCCTATCCCCTGACCAATCAGCTATCCTGACCTTAACCACTCGAGGTCAATGTCTAACCCCAACCAATCGAGCTGCTATTGAAGGGCGGGTCTTGGCGTGGCCTCTGGTACTTAAACAAAGAGCTGGCTTCCCCGGATCAGACGCACACAGACACCTGGACTGAAGACTAGACAAGACAAGACAAGACAAGACAAGACAAGAGAAGACAAGAGAAGAGAAGAGAAGAGAAGAGAAGAGAAGAGAAGAGAAGAGAAGAGAAGAGAAGAGAAGCTTCATCTCTGCCAGTGTTTACTCGACACACAAAGTTGGAAAGAGTCTGTAAGTCGACCTGAAGAGTTCAGCAGGTGAGAATCCTAGCAGACTGCAGGGCTGTCAAGTGTCACGCATTGAGCGTGACATTCACTCATTTCGGTCTTTTGTCACGCACTCCCGCCACACATTGTATTTCTCACGCGGAAAAACTATTTATGATATATTTAACATGCCGCAGCGCCCAAAATTTCTCTGGCGCGCCGCTCACTATGGAACCGGCAGGAATCAAACGCGTCTCCCCTGGAGTGCTTTGTTGAGCCTGCCACTTATCAGCCAATCAAAAAAAAAGAAAGCGCCTACACAATAGCCAATCAGAAAATAGCACTATTGTATCTGGGTAAGATTTAACGCAACAACCAATGAAAAAAAAGCGTAGAGCAGCGTACAGACACTTCCCTAAACTTTGTCTCATTCAGAGACCAGAGACCCAAACGGGGCTCTGAGTCTGTCAGGAGGTCTGAGATCTACCGTCTCAGCAGAGATATCACGTAATGCACAGCAGGCTACGGTGCAGGTGGATTATTTTCTGAAATACAGTAACTATTATAACTTTATTTTTCTCAAAATATCACGACTCCTCCAGATCTCGGAACAGTTATATTTTGAATGTGCACAAAGTTTTGAACATGAGCAGAAATCTTGCGCAAACTTAACAATATTACAGTCCAGGGGTTTATTAATAAATTAAAATGAATTAATGTATCATTGAGGTGAATAATTGTCACCATTTAAGGAGGTTACCTCAACAAAAGATGCAAAAGAGAAGGGAAGAGTAGATGATGCTAGGCTACATGTTAGCTGACTCAGATAGAATTAGAAAAGTTGATCTACAGGAGAATAAATAGATGAAAGCAATACAGAATGCCTGAGAGCCTTATTGCATTATTTTCCATTATGTTTTTATATTTAGTTTATAATCTGTTTCCCTTTACATAAAGCTATTTCCAGCATAAATTGATTCAGAAAAAGGTATAAATAGGTGCATAAACATTCACCAGAATGCAGGAAATTAAGTGTTTAATGTTCAAAATTTCCGGGGGAATTGGATTGTAGTTCTAATACAGTAACAAAAGATGTAGATGCAAAGATTTAGCAAGCGCATGTTCTGCATACCCTGAGGGCTAAGCGCCCCCCCCCCCCATCTTTCAACCCGACCGTCAGGGTCGTTGAAACTGGCTGAGGTGTGTCCAAAACAACCGTCTTACAACTCTGACACACCCTTGGTTTCACTAAACCCCCACTGTGTCTTTTCTGTCAAAGGTTCACAATGAGCCGATCCATGAGTCAATAATATACATAACTCATTTTGATATATATTTTTTTTAAATTAGGATTGTAATAGAAGATTTTTAGGATTACATCACATGTTGTAGCTACTTTTTTTTAAACTGGACTCAGGGTTTGATTATTACAAATAATTTGTTCCTCCAGTGAACTATGGAACAGTTTGTTGAAGACTCCATCCTGGAGGACTGGGAGGAGATTGGCTCTGGGGGTTTTGGACAAATCTACAAAGCCAGGCATCATCAGTGGGGCATTGACGTGGCCATTAAACTGCTTCTTCAGGGCGAGGGGTAAGTGCTTACAAAGGGTTTCCGGTTTATAATTACGTAACGCTATCTGAATTACTCATAATGCAAACAAACACACACAGGACCGAGAAGTCTTTGCTGCGTGAGATCGACATGATGCGTCAAGCCACCAGCCCGCATGTTATGGCTGTCCTAGGGGTCTTCAAGGGTCGAATGCCCTCTGGCAGGTCAACACAGCTTGGTCTGGTCATGGATGTCATGGAGAGAGGATCATTAGCCTCCCTTCAGGTAACCAGGGGTGGAACAACTACTCATATCTTTTACTTAGAGTAATACCACTGTAAATACTCTGCTACGAGTTGAAGTCATTAAAAATTTAAAAAGCATAAGAAGTGAAGTATCAACTAAATGGAAGTTGGAAGTCATTTCATTTCAAAACTATTTCAAATGTAAATAATACATTTGGTGTCTGAATTATACAGTTTTCATGTTCAAATAGTTATTATCGCAGTAAAAAAGAACATTAATATAACAGCATATTCCAAACCTTTGAATGGTAGTGTAGGCTATATGTGTAGCTCACTATCTCCACTATTTGTGGATCTGTAACTCTGGAAACAATCTTACAGGAAGCATTGAGGGGAACTCCACCCTGGCCGCTGGTCTTCAGACTGGCTCACCAAGTGGCTCTGGGTATAAACTTCCTCCACAGTCTGCCCCGTCCCGTGCTCCACCAGGACCTGAAGCCCCAAAACGTGCTGCTGGATGACGCTCTCAATGCCAAGGTGAGTCCCAGGCTTTGAGGGGAGGCCAGGCCTCATGTTTACTTTATACTATTACAATAGTTTGCACACTCTCTGGAGACTAAATGGAGCCTGTAAATACATTGTAAGCCCACAAATGGTATTAAAGACTAAAAATCGTGGTAGATGGGTCGAAAAAATACAGGACTTTCACTCAGGAGACTGGAGTCATGTCCCGTTCTTGTATACATACGCCCTGATCTTGTGCCCCATGTCAGTTAAAGGTGCTCTAAGTGATGTCACGTGTCTTTTAGGCTATCTAAAAATAAACTGTGCCAACCTGCACCACCAAACATAACAGTGTTCCAGCCAATAACTGACAAGAAGGATTTGGGGGTGGAGGTGGGGGGGTTAGTGGGCAGAAGCACGAAAGGGAGGGGGAGGGGACAGGATGAGGAGGAGGGAGGAGCGAGCTAGCCTCGTTTTGTTTGAAAATACTTTGAACGTCAACAAGAAGTGTCGTCACCCAACATCGCTTAGAGCACCTTTAACCATACATTTTTTTAAATGACGCTAAATCGGTCCACACCCGGGGCGTCAAAAAAAAGATGCGAAGAGTCCCGACGCTGAAGGACACTTTTTGCGTAAGGAACAAACACTAGAGGGACCTGTCCAAGTGTCCCTATTTGACGCGCTGGGATGGAGAATGTGAGTTGAGGTGAGTCCAACTATAGCTACCTGGTACCGCTCAACCTCCCGCACCAGCTCTAGCTTCTTCCCCACCAGAGAGGTTACGTTTCATGTTCTCAAAGCAAGTCTACCTTGTCAGCAATCGGCACGCCCAGGCCTCCAACCCAGATGACCATCCCTGCGGGTTGTGGGTCCACAGGGTGGTGGCGGTGTAAGCACCAAGCCGTTTCTTCGGGCTTTGGCCAACCGGGCCCCGTGGGCAAAGGTGAGGGACGACTTCCCTGACCATCGGTGTCCACCACGATGTTCAAGGGTTACCGCCCCTTGAGGCACCTAAGACCCTGAGACCACAGCTCCCCCTGCAGCTTCAGAAATGGAAGCTTTAAACATTACCCACTAGGGTTCAATGCCCCCAACTTCCACAGGGATGCCATAACAGATCCTACAGAGGTGTGAGTTAAAGATCTCTCTGAGAGGGTCCTCCAGATGTTTCCAGTTTACCCGCACTACCCATTTTTCAATGTCTTTGACTAACTCTAACGGTCTCATGACATGATGTTGTCTAGGTTAATGTCAAGTTGTCATAACACAAACATCTCAAACAATGCTAATTTAGCATTAAAAGAGTCATAATTTACCAAATAACTCAATAACAGTCCTAAACATTCATAAAAACTCTGAAGACTGGTTTCATGTCAGTCTTCTGCACACCCCTTCAAATAAAGTGTTACCAAATAAAGAACCTCTTCTAACTCCTTCCTCTCTTTGCTAATTCTCTCTGCAGCTTACAGATTTTGGTCTTTCCCGGATTTCCTGCAGCGTCACACAGGCTTCCAAGAACGGTGAACCACTAGGAGGGACGATTAACTACATGCCACCAGAGGCTTTTGAAAACATATCGTACGAACCTACCAGAGCCTTTGATATCTACAGGTACAAGAACATCGAACCAGCACTTGAATAAAAGTATCATATAGTAAATAATAACTGGAGACGGGATCACTCCGGGCGCCATGTCTAGCACAGGTTCAGTCTTGACAGAAAGTCAAATTAGCATTGGCATAGTCCTTTAACAGGTGAGGGAATTGTTTTCAGAGAAGAGGAGTAAAGTGAGGTAACTTCATGCACAGATTTCCTTATTGTCATTGAATATCCTCATTCTCACATGAGCATTAATTTACAGATGACAACAAACCCTAGCCAGCAATCAACCAGGGTGTGATTGTTATGATATGGGTAATAATCCTGACATGTAATTCTCTCTTTGTCTGTCTTTCAGTTTTGGGATACTCATTTGGTCCACTGTCACAGGGAAACAACCATATGCAAGTAAGTGACTGTTCTGTGAGTGACTATCAACGCTCAAGTAATCTTTTACCTTTATCTTAGTTTTTCTCATTTGAGTCTTGGGACACATGGTGCAAGAATGGCAGGACTTTATAAGTGTTAGTTTTCTTGGCTCTGAGCTGTAGAGTAATGGATTGTAAAAGAGTCACATGGACTAAAGCAGGGCTGTTCAACCATATTGTTCAGGGGATGTAGACTTTCATGCTCTTATTCTAGTTGCTCCATATTGTATTTGCTACTACAACCCAAAGCTGGGATTGTAACAATTGTAACATAATTGTATGATCACATTTCACGTAATCACCATCTCTTTGTTTAACCGCAATGAATTGCTATCATTAGCTAAGGTCTGTTGATGGTAATTGTCAATTTTACGTTCATTTAAGAAAAAAATCTATATTTTATGATAATAAAGAGGCGTGGTTTACTTTATAGGCTCTGTACTCGTGTTATTACATTATCTGGGTCACATAACATTGATTTATTCAAAAGATGTATCATGGGATTCATTTATTTGTTTTGAAAAAGTGATACATAAATAAATATTTTAAAATTTGACAGAGAAAATGATATTGTTAATCGCAATTATTACTGAGACAATTCATTGTACAGTCAAATATGGAATTGTTACAGGAGGTGGCAGAGTTGACCCATTTAGCAGGATTTAACCTGAACCTTTACATAATCATCAGTCCAGACCGTCTATTCAGGTATTACCAAGGTCTCATTTAACCTCAAGGCCACTCTGACAGCCTTTTTAATTCTTCCTCCAATGTAGATGCAAAGCCCACCTTAGTGATGTTACGTATCCCGGAGGGGGACCGCCCACAGCTGGATGATATCAAGGGCGATGCTGCCGGGTTGACAGAGTTGACAGGACTGATGAAGAGATGCTGGGATCATAAACCTGAACGAAGGCCCAGAGCCCTTGGTGAGGAAACTACTTCATTTACCTCTGAAACTCTGAATTAACACGGGAAAAAATACTTGTGATGCCTGGCTCTAATGTTACATTCTTTACTCTATGTTGTGTACAACAGAGTGTACAACTGAGATAGAAAAACTGTTCAAGATGCACAAACATGCAATCAATAAAGCAGTCTATGAAGTGCTGAAGAAACTGGTGAGGAACAAATCTCTCATAAACACTCAAGTCACTCTGAGACACTATAACATTTTGACACAATGCAGCAAATCATTGATTTTATTGTGTAACTGGCTCTTTCTCTTTCTTTTTCCTGGACCAAAAGGAAGGAGAAGACGAGGTGGACCCTCTCAGGTATGAACATACAACCGGAATTCAACTAAATAATAACAAAGTAGACAATTACCTATAAACCAAATACACATAGCCTCTTATTATTTTAACATTTACATAAGTAACATTTACAATGCAGGACTTTTACTGTAACAGAGTATTTTTACAGTGTGGTATTAGTACTTTTACTGAAGTAAAGGATCTGAATACTTCTACCACCACTGGGAACTCTGCATCATGTCTAACAGCAGTTAGGACCCATGTTGGATAGAAAGTCATTCTATGTTTCTTCCTCCAGGCCGGTCCACAATGGAGAGCCGGGGTTAAGACATGATCTGATGAAGGGTAAGTCTGGATTCAGTTTCTCTTTAAATACACAGCTGATAGTTTTTATTCATTAGAACATTACTGGTTTCATGCATCAATATTAAACTTTATATAAATGAACATCAGCACACAAGCCCAGAATAAAACCTTCATGTGTCTGATGATAAATATGTTTTGGGTAACACTTCATAATAACCATCACCAAGGGTGTAGCTTTGGTTTGAGAAGTGTGTGTGGGGGGGGTCCTGCACCATAAAAATGGTACCAAACTATGTATAGGAAAAATAAGTCCAACTTCTTTATTGTTTAAAATAGTTTTATAAATAAAACAATATCAACAAAACTTGAAAGTTAGGGGTGGGGGAGGGGGGTGGTGGTAAAAGTTATTTTACTTTCAACTGGCAAGTATATTAACTATTAACTAAAGTTTAACTAATGATGTTATTATTAACTGCTGCTGTGTTGTGTCTCGTTCTCTCCGTCAGATTCCTGTGAACTCACACTGGACACAAACACAGTGAACAGAAACCTCAAACTGTCTGATAACAACAGGAAGGTGACATTAGTGGAGGAGGATCAGCCATATCCTGATCATCCAGAGATGTTTGACGAGTGTCGTCAGCTGCTGTGTAGAGATGGTCTGACTGGTCGCTGTTACTGGGAGGTCGAGAGGAGAAGAGGAGGGGTTTCTGTAGCAGTGAGTTACAGAGGAATCAGGAGGAGAGGATACAGTGAAGACTGTTGGTTTGGATATAATGATCAGTCCTGGAGTCTGAACTGCTCTGATGATGGTTACTCTGTCATGCACAATCACAGTAGAACAGTCCTCCCTCTCTCTTCTGTCTCTGATATACACTCTAGAAGAGTAGCAGTGTATGTTGACTGTCCTGCTGGCTCTCTGTCCTTCTACTCAGTCTCCTCTGACTCACTGATCCACCTCCACACCTTCAAAACCACATTCACTGAACCTCTTTATCCTGGGTTTGGTTTCTGGTCTCCTGGTTCCTCAGTGTCTCTGTGTTCTCTGTAGGAGAGCACTTCCTACCGAGGCTTCACTTTGGTTCACTTTAGCTCATTGATTGTGGCTTTACTAAAATGTTCTTCTTCTTCAGTAATGTTGAAATTATCTCCTCAGGGATGAAAACTAGTTGTGTATAAACTGTGTTGACTTTGATCTTCACTTTAATCATGTTTTATTGGAGCAGCTTCAGCTGTTAGGGATTTATTTCCATAAAGGATGTTGTTTACATGAGTTTGTGTTTTAACAAATGTAAATCAAAGAATAAAGATGTTTCCTTCACAATTAAGTGGTATTTTCTTTTTCATTTGAACATGTTTAATGCATGTGAATATAATCAAATTAGTCTTATATCCATATACAGTATATCGTAAAATATATACGAAGATGAAAGTTACAGAAACTATCCGTGTGGATATAAGAACTATAAACTATAACCTAGTACAACACAAAAAATCCCATACATTTTATGTACCTTCTGGTATTCACACTTCTGTTTTATATTTGTTAAGCACCTTATGTTTAATTTTTTTTTTTTAATCAGTCGATTATGTTACACATTTTCATGTCCATTTATTCCACAGTTTAACTCCTTACAACGAAACACATCTCTGTTTTACATTTCTTCTGCTATTTGGTTTGGTGAAAATACAGCTTCCCCTCAGTTCATAATGACATTCATATTTGAAACCGCCTCTGTATACAGTCTGGCAACAAGCTACTATATATTTGTACATTAGTGATGCTATTGTAAGGTCTACAAGTTAACTAAATTTAAGTACCCGTAACTTTATGAATAACTGATTTGTAGGTTCACGATAATTTGACCCATTTATGATTCTGATTTCTCTCTTTAGAAGTAAGAACATGTCATTTGTGATTGTTTTATATGTTTTTCCCCCAACACATCCACACCATAAGTTACAAATGGCAGTATGAGAGATTTATATAATAAATGTAATGCATTTGTATTAAGAATATCTTTGGTTTGGTTCAGAACTGCTATGGACTATGCTGAGGTGGAGGAGCAGCAGCCATATCCTGATCATCCAGATAGGTTTGACTGCTGTCGGCAGCTGCTGTGTAGAGATGGTCTGACTGGTCGCTGTTACTGGGAGGTTGAGAGGAGAGGAGGAGGGGTTTCTGTAGCAGTGAGTTACAGAGGAATCGGGAGGAGAAGCGACAGTGAAGACTGTTGGTTTGGATATAATGATCAGTCCTGGAGTCTGAATTGCTCTGATGATGGTTACTCTGTCATGCACAATAACAGAAGAACACCCATCTCCTCCTCATCTGTCTCTGGTAGAGTAGCAGTGTATGTGGACTGTCCTGCTGGCTCTCTGTCCTTCTACTCAGTCTCCTCTGACTCACTGATCCACCTCTACACCTTCAACACCACATTCACTGAACCTCTTTACCCTGGGTTTGGGTTCTGGTTCTCTGGTTCCTCAATGTCTCTGTGTTCTCTGTAGGAGGAAATAACTTCCTGTCCTGTGGTTTAAATGTTGGTGCAGGACGAGGCTTCACTTTGGTTGACATTTGTCTCACTGATTGTGTCTTTAATGAAATTCTTCTTCTTCTTTAGTAATGTTGAAATGATCTCAGAGATGAAAACTAGTTGTGTATAAACTGTGATGACTTTGATGTTCCCTTTAATCATGTTTTATTGGAGCAGCTTCAGCTGTTAGTGATTTATTTCCATGAAGGTTTAAAGATAAAAAACAGAGATGTTGATGTTTACATGAGTTCGTGTTTTAACAAATGAACATGTTTAATGCTTCTTGTGAATAGAATTATATTAATATTATTTCCATATACAGTATATAGTAGAATAGTTTTTGTCGGAAAATCTTTCTACTGCCAGAGGCTCTCATGTACATCAACACTGTTTAGATTTTAATCTGAGCTCATATCAAGAGTCTGGGTCTGTCCCAGGTTTCTGCCTAAAATGAAGTTTTTCCTGCCACTGTTGCACCAAATGCTTGCTCTTAGGGGAATTGTTGTGTCTTTGTAAATTATAGAGTGTGGTCTAGACCTACTCTATCTGTAAAGTGTCTTGGGATAACTCTTGTTATGATTTGATAATATAAATAACATTGAATTGAATCATCAGTGAAAATGTAGAGAACTTCAAAACAGGTCAGACAGCTACGGTGAAACTTTGATTAAAACAAAGCATTAAATCAGAGGAATAAACGTTGCAGCTGTAGCAGGCATCTCGCTATCACTAACGTTGTTCATATTTAGACACAACAAATGATAATACTAATACAGTAACAAAAGGTGCAGATGCAAAGATTTAGCAAGTGCAAATCAAAGATTTAGCAAGTGCAAATCTTGCCCCCCCCCCCCATCTTTCAACCCGACCGTCAGGGTCGTTGAAACTGGCTGAGGTGTGTCCAAAACAACCGTCTTACAACTCTGACACACCCTTGGTTTCACTAAACCCCCACTGTGTCTTTTCTGTCAAAGGTTCACAATGATCCGATCCATGAGTCACAATTATAAGTGTTGTCTTCCCGGGACAAAATAATTAGAATAACTTTAGCTAATAATTAAGATCAGAGGAACGTATGTTATTTTTTTTTAAAGATTATTTTTTGGGCATTTTAGGCCTTTAATAGACAGGACAGCTGAAGACATGAAAGGGGAGAGAGAGAGGGAATGACATGCAGCAAAGGGCCGCAGGTCGGAGTCCAACCCGTGGCCGCTGCGCCGAGGAGTAAACCTCTATATATGGGTGCCTGCTCTACCAACTGAGCTATCTGGGCACCCGTTGAGGCATTATTACAGCAGTTTTGTGTATGGAACTATCCATGTTATTTTTGGGCAATTTGGTTGAAAGAAACCCATATTTTTAAAACAGAAACTTTGAAAACGGGTCAAATTGGACCCGAGGACAACAGAAGGATTAAATAATGGGATTGTAATAGAAGATTTTTAGGATTACATCACATGTTGCAGCTACTTTTTTTTTAAACTACTTTTTTTTTAAACTGGACTCAGGGTTTGATTATTACAAATAATTTGTTCCTCCAGTGAACTATGGAACAGTTTGTTGAAGACTCCATCCTGGAGGACTGGGAGGAGATTGGCTCTGGGGGTTTTGGACAAATCTACAAAGCCAGGCATCATCAGTGGGGCATTGACGTGGCCATTAAACTGCTTCTTCAGGGCGAGGGGTAAGTGCTTACAAAGGGTTTCCGGTTTATAATTACGTAACGCTATCTGAATTACTCATAATGCAAACAAACACACACAGGACCGAGAAGTCTTTGCTGAACGAGATCGACTTGATGCGTCAAGCCACCAGCCCGCATGTTATGGCTGTCCTAGGGGTCTTCAAGGGTCGAACGCCCTCTGGCAGGTCAACACAGCTTGGTCTGATCATGGAGGTCATGGAGAGAGGATCATTGGCCTCCCTTCAGGTAACCAGGGGTGGAACATCTACTCATATCTTTTACTTAGAGTAATACCACTGTAAATACTCTGCTACGAGTTGAAGTCAGAAAATAGTAAATAATACATTTGGTGTCTGAATTATACAGTTTTCATGTTCAAATAGTTATTATTGCAGAAAAGAAGAAGCACATTAATATAACATCATATTCCAAACCTTTGAATGGTAGTGTAGGCTATATGTGTAGCTCACTATCTCCACTATTTGTGGATCTGTAACTCTGGAAACAATCTTACAGGAAGCATTGAGGGGAACTCCACCCTGGGCCCTGGTCTTCAGACTGGCTCACCAAGTGGCTCTGGGTATAAACTACCTCCACAGTCTGCCCCATCCCGTGCTCCACCAGGACCTGAAGCCCCAAAACGTGCTGCTGGACGACGCTCTCAATGCCAAGGTGAGTCCCAGGCTTTGAGGGGAGGCCAGGCCTCATGCTTACTCTATACTGTTATAATAGTTTGCACACTCTATGAAGAATAAAGGGAGCCTGTAAAACATATTGTAAGCACACAAAATGGTATTAAAGACTAAAAATCATGGTAGATGGGTCGAAAAAATACAGGACTTTCACTCAGGAGACTGGAGTCATGTCCCGTTCTTGTATACATACGCCCTGATCTTGTGCCCCATGTCAGTTAAAGGTGCTCTAAGCGATGTCACGCATTTTTTAGGCTACATTTTTTGTCACATACAGCAAACATCTCCTCACTATCTGCTAGCTGCCTGTCCCCTAAACACACAAAACGTGGTCTCAAGGACACTTTTTGCGTAAGGAACGAACACTAGAGGGACCTGTCCAAGTGTCCCTATTTGACGCGCTGGGAGGGAGAATGTGAGTTGAGGGGAGTCCAACTATAGCTACCTGGTACCGCTCAACCTCCCGCACCAGCTCTAGCTTCTTCCCCACCAGAGAGGTTACGTTTCATGTTCTCAAAGCAAGTCTACCTTGTCAGCAATCGGCACGCCCAGGCCTCCAACCCAGATGACCATCCCCGCGCGTCGTGGGTCCACAGGGTGGTGGCGGTGTAAGCACCAAGCCGTTTCTTCGGGCTTTGGCCAACCGGGCCCCGTGGGCAAAGGTGAGGGACAACTTCCCTGACCATCGGTGTCCACCATGATGTTCAAGGGTTACCGCCCTTTGAGGCACCTAAGACCCTGAGACCACAGCCCCCCCTGCAGCTTCAGAAATGGAAGCTTTAAACATTACCCACTAGGGTTCAATGCCCCCAACTTCCACAGGGATGCCATAACAGATCCTACAGAGGTGTGAGTTAAAGATCTCTCTGAGAGGGGCCTCCAGATGTTTCCAGTTTACCCGCACTACCCATTTTTCAATGTCTTTGACTAACTCTAACGGTCTCATGACAGCCAATGTAAAAATCAACCACCAAGTTTGATAATGAGGCCTGTTATGACTAATTTATGAAAGGTTATGTTGTCTAGGTTAATGTCAAGTTGTCATAACACAAACATCTCAAACAATGCTAACTTAGCATTCAAAGAGTCAAAATTTACCAAATAAGTCAATTACAACAGTCCTAAACATTCATAACGACACTGGTGAAGACTGGTTTCATGTCAGTCTTCTGCACACCCCTTCAAATAAAGAACCTCTTCTAACTCCTTCCTCTCTTTGTTAATTCTCTCTGCAGCTTACAAATTTTGGCCTTGCCCAGATTTCCTGCAGCGTTTCCAAGAACAGCGAATCACTAGGAGGAACGATTAACTACATGCCACCAGAGGCTTTTGAAGCATCGTATGAACCTACCAGAGCCTTTGATATCTACAGGTACAAGAACATCGAACCAGCACTTGAATAAAAGTATCATATAATAAATAATAACTGGAGACGGTATCACTCCGGGCGCCATGTCTAGCACAGGTTCAGTCTTGACAGGAAGTCGAATTAGCATTGGCATAGTCCTTTTAACAGGTGAGGGAATTGTTTTCAGAGAAGAGGAGTAAAGAGAGGTAACTTCATGCACAGATTTCCTAATTGTCATTGAATATCCTCATTCTCACATGAGCATTAATTTACAGATGACAACAAACCCTAGCCAGCAATCAACCAGGGTGTGATTTTTATGATGGATAATCCTGACATGTAATTCTCTCTTTGTCTGTCTTTCAGTTTTGGGATACTCATTTGGTCCATTGTCACAGGGAAACAACCATATGCAAGTAAGTGAAATGTTCTGTGAGTGACTATCAACGCTCAAGTAATCTTTTACCTTTATCTTAGTTTTTCTCATTTGAGTCTTGGGACACATGGTGCAAGAATGGCAGGACTTTATAAGTGTTAGTTTTCTTGGCTCTGAGCTGTAGAGTAATGGATTGTAAAAGAGTCACATGGACTAAAGCAGGGCTGTTCAACCATATTGTTCAGGGGATGTGGACTTTCATGCTCTTATTCTAGTTGCTCCATATTGTATTTGCTACTACAACTCAAAGCTGGGATTGTAACAATTGTAACATAATGGTATGTTTGTTGTATGAACACATTTTTTCACGTAATCACCATCTCTTTGTTTAACCGCAATGAATTGCTATCATTAGCTAAGGTCTGTTGATGGTAATTGTCAATTTTACGTTCATTTAAGAAAAAAATCTATATTTTATGATGATAAAGAGGCGTGGTTTACTTTATAGGCTCTGTACTCGTGTTATTACATTATCTGGGTCACATAACATTGATTTATTCAAAAGATGTATCATGGGATTCATTTATTTGTTTTGAAAAAGTGATACATAAATAAATATTTTAAAATTTGACGGAAAGAGAAAATTATATTGTTAATCGCAATTATTACTGAGACAATTCATTGTACAGTCAAATATGGAATTGTTACAGCAGGTGGCAGAGTTGACCCATTTAGCAGGATTTAACCTGAACCTTTACATAATCATCAGTCCAGACCGTCTATTCAGGTATTACCAAGGTCTCATTTAACCTCAAGGCCAGTCTGACAGCCTTTTTGAATTCTTCCTCCAATGTAGATGCAAAGCCTGAAATAGTGATGTTACGTATCCCGGAGGGGGACCGCCCACAGCTGGATGATATCAAGGGCGATGCTGCCGGGTTGACAGAGTTGACAGGACTGATGAAGAGATGCTGGGACAATGAACCTGAACAAAGGCCCAGAGCCCTTGGTGAGGAAACTACTTTATTTACCTCTGAAACTGAAAATGATGCTGGGCTCTAACGTTACATTCTTTACTCTATGTTGTCTACAACAGAGTGCACAACTGAGACAGAACAACTGTTCAAGATGCACAAACATGAACTGAATGACGCTGTCCATGAAGTGCTGAAGAAACTGGTGAGGAACAAATCTCTTCATAAACACTCAAGTCACTCTGAGACACTATACTATTTTGACACAATGCAGCAAATCACAGTTTTTATTATTGTGTAACTGGCTCTTTCTCTTTCCAGGAAGTGATGCCAACAGAAGATGATGAAAATAACTCTCCAGGTCTGTATTTATATACCACTGTTGCCTGGGTCCAGACCTTTGAATCCGTCCACTCCACCAAGTTAACTGATTATTCGTCTGGCATTGTGATATAAAGCGAACGGACCAAAAAGTCTCTCGCCGTTCCCTGAATTTGTCTGACGGATTCAATGTCAACTTTTCCCGTCAGAAGTTTCTGAATCTCATCGATCTGGATATATCGATTAAATTCTCAATGATTATTATTAAAAAGAGTAGTTTGTTTTTAATTTAAATGTCTGGAAGAGCTCAGTAATGAAATTGACAAATCCTATTTTAGTTGCTTTTTGTAAATGTATATCATTGTAAATGTTAAAGGGGCTTATGTATTGTCTCGTAGTGGACACAGGCCTCTGAATTGAATTGAAATCGTATCGTGGCAGACTCTGTGATAGCAGAAAATATTGTATCGTTGTGCAAAGAATCGATCGTATTGTGGTAAAACGTGTGATTCACACCCCTATTTTTTTCTCTCACAACGTTTCAATATAAATGTTCATATTTTAATGTCTGTTTCTTTTTACAATTCAAAAATATGATCCAATTTTGAATATTTGTTGACAGCCCTACTGTCCATGGGCCGCCCCATCGCTCTGACATTTAATGCTTGTGTAAATCCTGTTTGCATGTGGGTGGACTTGGGCCAGTGTGTGTAATGTATCAACAGAGTAAAAAATTTTATTTACTCTCGTTTTTGACTTCTTCTAGTGACTGGGATCAAACAGTCTCTGAGAGATGTGAAGCTGTCTGATGGTCCACACCCAAGACTGGATCCTCTCAGGTAAGAACTGACAACAAGAGCTCTAAAGCTAGGTTTATGATCGCAATCGTTTCCAGTGATAAATGTCATGTTTGGTGGTACGTTGGCATTTAACGTGAATGTGTTTACTTCTATTGCCAGGCAGCCTGCTTTCCTTCTCTACTACTTCTTTCTTATTCACAGATTATGTTGCTTGTACGCACGCTTGCATTTTAGAGAATACTGCAACGAACAATGCAATGTAGCATGTGCATCATCTACGGAGGCCCGCGTCACGGTGTCTCGCACTAGTATAACTGAGGCTTTAGGAGTCAGAACTAGTTAGTTTCATAGATTGTCTGTCTGATTCATGGAGTACTGTCGTTATATAGTGACAGTTGGAACATATTTGACAAACGTCAACATATTTTATAAAAGTTACCAGTTACCATCATTTTAAACATGCAGAGGAAATATTTCATGTTCTGTTTTATCATGTGGGAGGACATTAATAATAACCAGAGCAGATCAGTGGTGTCTGTGCCTCTTATTATTTCTACATTATCTTCCTGTTCCTGTATTAATTATTTTTTGCGATTAACAATTTGTTATTTGTTTTTTAACACACAAACATACAATTTGTAACATGAACATATCATCACCATCCACCCAGTAAAAAATCAAGAAAAGATGACTGGAACTTCAATATTCAAGACCATACAATAAAATAATAACAAAATAGACAATTAAACCAAATACACATAGCCTCTTATTATTTTAATATTTACATAAGTAACTAACAATGCAGGACTTTTACTGTAACAGTATTTTTACAGTGTCGTATTAGTACTTTTACTGTAACAGAGTATTTTTACAGTGTGGTATTAGTACTTTTACTGAAGTAAAGGATCTGAATACTTCTACCACCACTGGGAACTCTGCATCATGTCTAACAGCAGTTAGGACCCATGTTGGATAGAAAGTCATTCTGTGTTTCTTCCTCCAGGCCGGTCCACAATGGAGAGCCGGGGTTAAGACATGATCTGATGAAGGGTAAGTCTGGATTCAGTTTCTCTTTAAATGCACAGCTAATAGTTTTTATTCATTAGAATATTACTGACAACATGCGTCATTATTGAACTTTATATAAATGAACATCAGCACACAAGCACAGAATAAAACCTTCAGATGTGTCTGATGATAAATGTGTTTTGGGTAACACTTCATAATAACCATCACCAAGGCAAGGCAGCTTTATTTGTATAGCACATTTCAGCAACAGGCAATTCAAAGTGCTTTACATGAAAACAGATCAAAAAATTTAAAACAGATAAAATACGAGAATAAGAGTTACAGTGCAGTATAAGAAAGGGTGTAGCTTTGGCTTGAGAAGTGTGGGGGGGTCCTGCGCCATAAAAATGGTACCAAACTATGTATAAGTATACATAAGTATAATAACTATTAACTAAAGTTAACTAATGATTATTAATGATTATTATTATTATTATTATTATTATTATTAACTGCTGCTGTGTTGTGTCTCGTTCTCTCCGTCAGATTCCTGTGAACTCACACTGGACACAAACACAGTGAACAGATACCTCAAACTGTCTGACAACAACAGGATGGTGACACGGGTGGAGGAGGAGCAGCAGCCATATCCTGATCATCCAGAGATGTTTGATGACTGTCGGCAGCTGCTATGTAGAGATGGTCTGACTGGTCGCTGTTACTGGGAGGTCGAGAGGAGAAGAGGAGGGGTTTCTGTAGCAGTGAGTTACAGAGGAATCAGGAGGAGAGGAGACAGTGAAGACTGTTGGTTTGGATATAATGATCAGTCCTGGAGTCTGAACTGCTCTGATGGTGCTTACTCTGTCATGCACAATCACAGAAGAACAGTCCTCCCTCTCTCCTCCTCATCTGTCTCTGATAGAGTAGCAGTGTATGTGGACTAGCCTGCTGGCTCTCTGTCCTTCTACTCAGTCTCCTCTGACTCACTGATCCACCTCCACACCTTCAACACCACATTCACTGAACCTCTTTACCCTGGGTTTGGGTTCTGGTTCTCTGGTTCCTCAATGTCTCTGTGTTCTCTGTAGGAGGAAACAACTTCCTGTCCTGTGGTTTAAATGTTGGTGCAGAACGAGGCTTCACTTTGGTTGACATTTGTCTCACTGATTGTGTCTTTAATGAAATGTTCTTCTTCTTCTTTAGTAATGTTGAAATGATCTCAGGGATGAAAACTAGTTCTGTATAAATTGTGTTGACTTTGATCCATCCATCCTTCATGACCATAGGTGAGGGTAGGAACGAAAACTGACCGGTAGATCGAGAGCTTTGCCTTCTGGCTCAGCTCTCTTTTCGTCACAATGGTGCGATAAATTGAATGTAATACCGCACCCGCTGCGCCGATTCTCCGACCAATCTCCCGCTCCATTGTTCCCTCACTCGCGAACAAGACTCCAAGGTACTTGAACTCCTTCACTTGGGGTAAGGACTCATTCCCTACCTGGAGAAGGCACTCCATCGGTTTCCTGCTGAGAACCATGGCCTCCGATTTAGAGGTGCTGATCCTCATCCCAGCCGCTTCACATTCGGCTGCGAACCGATCCAGTGAGTGCTGAAGGTCACAGGCCGATGATGCCATCAGGACCACATCATCTGCAAAAAGCAGCGATGAGATCCCCAGCCCACCGAACTGCAACCCCTCTCCACCAGGACTACGCCTCGATATCCTGTCCATAAATACTACAAACAGGATTGGTGACAAAGCGCAGCCCTGGCGGAGGCCAACTCTCACCTGAAACAAGTCCGACTTACTGCCGAGAACCCGGACACAGCTCTCGCTTTGGTTGTACAGAGATTGGATGGCCCTGAGAAGGGACCCCCTCACCCCATACTCCCGCAGCACCTCCCACAGTATCTCCCGGGGGACCCGGTCATAGGCCTTCTCCAGATCCACAAAGCACATGTAGACCGGTTGGGCATACTCCCAGGCTCCCTCCAGGATCCTTGCGAGAGTAAAGATCTGGTCCGTTGTTCCACGACCAGGACGGAATCCGCATTGTTCCTCTTCAACCTGAGGTTCGACTATCGACCGAACCCTCCTTTCCAGCACCTTGGAGAAGACTTTACCAGGGAGGCTAAGAAGTGTGATACCCCTATAATTGGCACACACCCTCTGGTCCCCCTTTTTGAAAAGGGGAACCACCACCCCGGTCTGCCACTCCTTAGGCACCGTCCCAGACTTCCACGCAATGTTGAAGAGGCGTGTCAACCAAGACAACCCCTCCACACCCAGAGCTTTAAGCATTTCTGGACGGATCTCATCAATCCCTGGGGCTTTGCCACTGTGGAGTTGTTTAACTACCTCAGCAACTTCCACCAGGGAAATTGACGACAATCCCCCATCATCCTCCAGCTCTGCCTCTACCATAGAGGGCGTATTAGTCGGATTTAGGAGTTCCTCAAAGTGCTCCTTCCACCGCCCTATTACCTCCTCAGTTGAGGTCAACAGCGTCCCATCCTTACTGTACACAGCTTGGATGGTTCCCCGCTTCCCCCTCCTGAGGTGGCGAACGGTTTTCCAGAAGCACCTTGGTGCCGACCGAAAGTCCTTCTCCATGTCTTCTCCGAACTTTTCCCACACCCGCTGCTTTGCCTCTTTCACGGCAGAGGCTGCAGCCCTTCGGGCCCTTCGGTACCTTGCCACTGCCTCCGGAGTCCTCTGGGATAACATATCCCGGAAAGACTCCTTCTTCAGTCGGACGGCTTCCCTGACCACCGGTGTCCACCACGGTGTTCGTGGGTTACCGTCGCTTGAGGCACCTAAGACCCTAAGACCACAGCTCCTCGCCGCAGCTTAAGCAATGGAAACTTTGAACATTGTCCACTCGGGTTCAATGCCCCCAGCCTCCACAAGGATGCACGAAAAGCTCCGCCGGAGGTGTGAGTTGAAAGTCTGTCGGACAGGGGCCTCCTCCAGACGTTCCCAATTCACCCGCACTACCCGTTTGGGCTTACCAGGTCTGTCCAGAGTCTTCCCCCACCCCCTGACCCAACTCACCACCAGATGGTGATCGGTTGACAGCTCTGCCCCTCTCTTCACCCGAGTGTCCAAAACATACGGCCTCAGATCAGATGAAACGATTATAAAATCGATTATTGACCTTTGGCCTAGGGTGCTCTGGTACCAAGTACACTTATGAGCATCCCTATGTTCGAACATGGTGTTCGTTATAGACAATCCATGACTAGCACAGAAGTCCAACAACAAACAACCACTCTGGTTTAGATCAGGGAGGCCGTTCCTCCCAATCACGCCTCTCCATGTGTCTCCATCATTGCCCACGTGCGCGTTGAAGTCCCCCAGCAGAACTATGGAGTCCCCCACTGGAGCCCCATACAGGACTCCACTCAAGGTCTCCAAGAAGGCCGAATACTCCGAACTCTTGTTTGGTGCATATGCACAAACAACAGTCAGAGTTTTCCCCTCCACAACCCGCAGGCGTAGGGAGGCGACCCTCTCGTCCACCGGGGTAAACTCCAACGTAGCGGCGCTCAGCCGGGGGCTTGTGAGTATCCCCACACCCGCCCAGCGCCTCACACCCTGGGCAACTCCGGAGAAGAAAAGAGTCCAACCCCTATCCAGGAGTATGGTTCCAGAACCGAGACTGTGCGTAGAGGTAAGCCCCACCAGATCTAACCGGTAGCGCTCCACCTCCCGCACCAGTTCCGGCTCCTTCCCCCACAGAGAGGTGACATTCCACGTCCCCAGAGCCAGCGTCTGCTGCCCGGGTCTGGTCCGTCGAGGCCCCTGACCTTCACTGCCACCCATGTGACAGCGCACCCGACCCCAGCGGTTCCTTCCACAGGTGGTGGGTCCATGGGATGGAGAGATGGATGCCACGTAGCTTTTTCGGGCTGTGCCCGGCCGGGCTCCGTGGCAAACCCGGCCACCAGACGCTCGCTGACGAGCCCTCCATCTGGGCCTGGCTCCAGACCCCCCGGGCTTCCTCCGGGCAGGGTCACTCCATCTCTTCCTTGGTCACTCATAGGGTTTTTGAACCATTCTTTGTCTGGCCCCTCACCTGAGACCACTTTGCCTTGGGAGACCCTACCAGGAGCACAAAGCTCCAGACAACACAGCCCTCAGGTTCATAGGGACACACAAACCTCTCCACCACGATAAGGTGATGGTTCCCGGAGAGGTGTTGACTTTGATGTTCACTTTAATCATGTATTATTGGAGCAGCTTCAGCTGTTAGTGATTTATTTCCATGAAGGTTTAAACATAAAAAACAGATGTTGATGTTTACATGAGTTCGTGTTTTAACAAATGTACATTTATTTCAGTTCGAAAATCAAAGAATAAAGATGTTTCCTTGACAATTCGCTGCATGATTCATCATTAAACTCAAAACTCAAGTGGTGTTAAGCTCTTGGATAAAAACAGTTTTTCAGTCTGTTTGTTCATGTTTTTAAAATATCTGGGGGTCCCGAGTGCAGCAGTTCAAACGTAGAGAAAACTACATGCAGATGCAGTAAGTCAGTATACTCGTATTGCATGCTTAGTATGTGTTTTGTATAAAAACGTTTGCAGTCTCACATGTACCTTTCCGCTAACTTCACTGTGATAACAAATTAATTATCTCATTAAAAGAATGATTGCAAAGAAATGAAATACATTTTGTTTCCAACAGACAATAACTCTCTTATGATTTCTTGTCATTACAACAGAGGGGGAAGAAGTAAAAGTAATAATACCACAGAGTAGAAATACTCGTACTTTTAGTTAAGTAAGTAGATCCGTCCTCGATTAAAGAAATTCTTAGCCGACTAACACTCGTATGATTTTGTCGACTAATGAATGAGTTGATTAATGGACAGATCTGTAAAACTGAGTTTCCATAAAAAATGACTATCAACTAAATCAAAACTAACTAAATCAACTAAAATAAATCTTAGTGGCTAAGACCAAAATAACTGAGTAGTAGCCTGATCGACTCAGACGTTACAATTAAAAGTCCTGCACTCAAAATGTTACTAAGCCAGGTGTAGTGGAAAGTTTGTATCTGTCTTTTTATTAGGGATGCACCGAATCCAAATTTTTTGGGTTCGGTTGAATACCAAATCTACTGGTTAAGATTCTGCCAAATCCGAAACCGAATACCGAATCGTACCCCCATCCTCAGTCAGGCAAATTTTCACTGGCACCGCTCAACCTCCCGCACCAGCTCTAGCTTCTTCCCCACCAGAGAGGTTACGTTTCATGTTCTCAAAGCAAGTCTACCTTGTCAGCAATCGGCACGCCCAGGCCTCCAACCCAGATGACCATCCCTGCGCGTCGTGGGTCCATAGGGTGGTGGCGGTGTAAGCACCAAGCCGTTTCTTCGGGCTTTGGCCCCGTGGGAAAAGGTGAGGGACGACTTCCCTGACCATCGGTGTCCACCACGATGTTCGAGGGTTACCGCCCTTTGAGGCACCTAAGACCCTGAGACCACAGCCCCCCCCGCAGCTTCAGAAATGGAAGCTTTAAACATTACCCACTAGGGTTCAATGCCCCCAACTTCCACAGGGATGCCATAACAGATCCTACAGAGGTGTGAGTTAAAGATCTCTCTGAGAGGGGCCTCCAGATGTTTCCAGTTTACCCGCACTACCCTTTTTTCAATGTCTTTGACTAACTCTAACGGTCTCATGACAGCCGATGTAAAAATCAACCACCAAGTTTGATAATGAGGCCTGTTATGACTTATTTATGACAGGTTATGTTGTCTAGGTTAATGTCAAGTTGTCATAACACAAACATCTCAAACAATGCTAATTTAGCATTAAAAGAGTCATAATTTACCAAATAACTCAATAACAGTCCTAAACATTCATAAAACTCTGGTGAAGACTGGTTTCATGTCAGGTTTATTATTATTATTATTATTATTATTATTATTATTATTATTATTATTATTATTATTAACTGCTGCTGTGTTGTGTCTCGTTCTCTCCGTCAGATTTCTGTGAACTCACACTGGACACAAACACAGTGAACAGAAGACTCAAACTGTCTGACAACAACAGGAAGTTGACATTACTGGAAGAGGAGCTCCAGCCATATCCTGATCATCCAGATAGGTTTGACGACTGTCGTCAGCTGCTGTGTAAAGATGGTCTGACTGGTCGCTGTTACTGGGAGGTTGACAGGAGAGGAGGAGGGGTTTCTATAGCAGTGTGTTACAGAGGAATCAACAGGAGAGGAGACAGCGACTCTAGGTTTTCATGTAATGATCAGTCCTGGAGTCTGGAATCCTCTGGTGGTTGTTACTATGTCTGTCACAATTACAGCAGAACGGACTTCCCTCTCTCCTCTTCCTCTGTCTCTACAAAAGTAGGAGTGTATATGGACTGTCCTGCTGGCTCTCTGTCCTTCTACGCAGTCTCCTCTGACACACTGATCCACCTCCACACCTTCAACACCACATTCACTGAACCTCTTTACCCTGGGTTTGGGTTCTGGGTCTCCGGTGCCTCAATGTCTCTGTGTTCTCTGTAGGAGGAAATAACTTCCTGTTCTGGGTTTAAATGTTGGTGGAGCTTCGCTTTGGTTCACATTTGTCTCACTGATTATGTCTTTAATGTCAGAAATGTTCTTTATTTATGATGAAAATGATCTCCTCAGGGATGAAAACTAGTTGTGTATAAACTGTGTTGACTTTGATGTTCACTTTAATCATATTTTATTGGAGCAGCTTCAGCTGTTAGTGATTTATTTCCATAAAGGTTTAAAGATAAAAAAAAGAGATGTTGATGTTTACATGAGTTCGTGTTTTAACAAATGTAAATCTGTTTTAGTTTGAAAATCAAAGAATAAAGATGTTTCCTTTACAATTAATTGGCATTTTCTTTTTCATTTGAACATGTTTAAAAACTCAAGTGGTGTTAAGCTCTTGGATAAAAACAGTTTTTCAGTCTGTTTGTTCATGTTTTAAATGTCCTAAAATGTCTGGGGGTCCCGAGTGCATCAGTTCAAACAGAGAGTGTCCGGGGCCAGATGGATCTTTGAGTATGCAAAAACTATGAAGATCATCCAAGGATGGGAGAGGGCAGTCAATGATCTTCTGGGTGGTGGTGATGACCCTCTGGAGCACTTCCCTCTCTGCTGCTGTGCAGCTACAAAACTACATGCAGATGCATTAAGTCAATATACTCGTAATGCATGCTCAGTATGTGTTTTGTATAAAAATGTTTGCAGTCTCACATGGACTTTTCCGCTAACTTCACTGTAATAACAAATTAATTATCTCTTTAAAAGAGTAATTGCAAAGATGGTTGTTGTGAGCTTCTGTATAAAATACATTTTACATGTTGTTTCCAACAGAAAATAACTCTTATGATTTCTTGTTGTCATTACAACAGAGGGGGAAGAAGTAAAAGTAGTAATAGCACAGTGTAGATATACTCTGTTACGATTAGTTAAGTAATTAGATCCGGCCTCGATTAAAGAAATTCTTAGCCGGCAAACACTTGTATGATGTTGTCGACTAATGAATTAGTTGATTTAATGGACAGATCTGTAAAACTGAGTTGAGTGGAGAACCTCAATAAGCATTTCGCTGAAGCCGGTCATGCTTTCCATCTGGCGGCCGGCCCCCCAGCGAAGAGCTCTACAAAACCCGCAGCTACACGTTCACACCCCCCACCACGCTTCTCCTTTACCCCTATCCTGACAGCTGACGTGCTGAGGGAGTTGCAAAATCTGGACCCATACAAATCAGCCGGGCTAGACAACCTTGACCCCAATTTCCTAAAATTATCTGCAAATATTATCGCTTCCCCCATTACCAACCTGTTCAACCTTTCTCTCGCATCTTCAGAAATTCCCGGAGATTGGAAATCCACCTTAGTCATCCCTCTCTTCAAAGGGGGAGACACCCTTGACCCAAACTGCTATAGACCCATACCTATCTTACCCTGTCTTTCGAAAGTCCTCGAAAGCTTGGTCAATAAACAGATTACCAACCACCTCAAATCCCACCGTATCCTTTCCGCTACACAATCTGGCTTCCATGCCGGTCATGGCTGTACCACAGCCACCCTCAAGGTCATAAATGACATCACCGTCGCCATTGACAAAAAGCATTACTGTGCAGCCGTCTACATTGATCTGTCCAAGGCCTTTGACTCTTTTAACCATCGTATTCTCATCGACAGACTCAACTATCTTGGTTTCTCTCATAACTGCCTCGTGTGGTTCAATAACTATTTTTTTGATAGGATCCAGCGTGTTAAATCTGAGGGCCTGATGTCTGAACCTATAGATGTCTCTATGGGGGTGCCACAAGGTAAGATTCTCGGGCCGACTTGCTGGGAATTCTCAAATCCACCTATACGCAGACGACACAAAGCTGTACACATTCAGCCCCTCTTTGGCACTGTGCTATCAAACCTCCATGAGAGTTTCAACGCCATTCAGCACTGCTTCTGAAACCTCCAACTACTGCTAAACTCCGGCAAAACCAAGTTCATGCTCTTCAATCGTTCACTGCCCACCCCTGCCCACCCAATTAGCATTACCCCGCTCGATGGGTTGGAACTAGAAAACGTGGCGGTGTAAAAATACTTAAGTGTCTGGTTAGACAGTTCCCTCTCCTTCCAGCAACACATAACTTACCTTCAATCTAAAGTTAAGTCAAGGATCGGTTTCCTATTCCGCAACAGGGCCTCTTTCACTCACGCTGCCAAACTCGCCTTGGTGAAAATGACAATCTTACCAATTCACGATTTCAGTGATGTCATTTACTCAAACTCTCTCCTGAATAAACTAGATGTTATCTACCACAGTGCCATACGTTTCGTAACTAGAGCCCCTCCTAACACCCACCACTGCAAACTCTATGCTTTAATTGGCTGGCCCTTGTTACACACTCAACGCTTAACTCACTGGTACCAACTCATTTACAAGTCCTTGCTTGGCAAAGCCCCGGTGTACCTAAGCTCACTGGTCACAATAGCCACACCCACCCGCAGCCTTCGCTCAAGCAGTTACATCTCCTTGGCCACCCCAAAAGCACACACCTCCTTTGGCCGCCACTCCTTCTATTTCTCAGCTGCAAATGACTGGAATGCACTTCAAAAAAACCTGAAACTCAAAACCCTTATCTCACTAACTGCCTTCAAAGTACGTCTGTCTGAGCTCCTGTCCAATCACTGTACATGCTAACCGTTTTCCATCTTTCATGCTGTGTTTAGCCACCCCTTATTGCATTTTGCATTACATTATCTTTGTCACATCCCATTGCATATTGGCACAGATGCACATTTTGCTATCATATTCTGCTTACTCCCTTTTGCACTATTCATCTGCCCAGGTATGCTCAATTGTCATTCCTCCAACCTATGTGTCAACCAATGTTTGTACACCACAATCTACACTAACTGTATATTGACTCTTTACTACATCTCAGCATTTACATATACTGTCTATTCATGAATACTGTGATATTACTGACCTATATCACTAACCACACCACAATTTGCACTAACTGTATATATTGACTCTTCACTACATTTCTGCATTTATATAGACTGTCTATTCATATAAACTTAGCACAAAAAGTAAAGAAATTTGTGTTTGGTAGATTATTTCTCTGTGGTAACAATGCTTTTTGGCAATAAATCTTATACCGTTGGAAAGCCTGTTTAGTTCCCTTTCAAATGGTCCCCCATTTGTAAGGAACATGCATTTGTGGGATGAGCAGCAGCACTTAGTATGTGGGTTGCGCCCATTATAAATTTGCCAGATCTTCTCTGCCATTGCCAAACAGCTTATTCTGCTGTTGACTCGTTTGGTGGATTTGATGATTGAAGTTTGAAGAAACAAGACATATTGGCAACTGAACAATTTATTCATTTCCCAAACAGGAGCCTCAGTAGCGTGTGGAAGAACCATACACAGTCACAACAGCCTGGCTCCTCCTCCTCATGCTGGTCACCAGCCTGGTCACACACTGCTGTGGGATGGCATCCCATTCTTCAACCAGCATTTGTCACAAGTCAGCCAACGTGGTTGTGTTGGTCACTCTGGCACAAACAGCACGCCCAAGCTGATCCCAAAAGTGTTCAATGGGGTTGAGGTCAGGACTGCTGGCAGGCCATTCCATCCTCTCCACTCCCACATTCTGGAGGTAGTCTCTGATAAACCCCGCCCTGTGGGGGCGAGCGTTGTCATCTTGGAGGATATAGTTCGGTCCCAGACTGTGGAGATATGGGATTGCCACTGGTTGCAGAATCTCATCTCTACATCTCTCTGCATTGAGATTGCCTCCAACGATGACAAGCCTCGTTTTTCCAGTGAGTGAATCAGCTATGCTGATTGCTGCACCGATAGAGTAACACCTTTTGGTGGAGGCAGTGTGATGGTGTGGGGCGGCATCTCCCTCACTGGAAAAACGTCTTGTTTCTTCAAATTTCAATCAGCCAATCCACCAAACACCAAATCAGTCAATGGCAGAATAAGCTGTTTGGCATTGGCAGAGAAGATTTGGCAAATGTTTCATGGGCGCAACCCACATACTCAGCGCTGCTGCTCATCCCACAAATGCATGTTCCTTACAGATGGGGCACCGTTTGAAAGGGAACTAAACAGGCTTTCCAACGTTATAAGATTTATTGCCAAAAAGCATTGTTACCACAGAGAAATAATCTACCAATCTACAAATCTACATCTACAAATGTCCTTACTTTTTGTGCTAAGTTTATATTGCGTTATAACTGCTCAACACCACAAACTAGATCATAATTTGCACTAACTGTTTTTGTTTTGTTTGGCTCTTCACTACATCTCAGCAGTGTTATAGACTGCCTATTCATGTATATTGTGTTATTACCATATCATCTTCGCATATCCTTTGTCTTACTTACACCTCACTTTGCACCAGCTTTGTAATGCCTACTTAATCTGCACTTTGTGTAGCTTTTTGTATTCTGTATTCCTGTATTGTATTGATTGTGAAACTGTGTGTTGTCTTGCACGCTTATGCTTTTCTTGGTCAGGTCGCCGTTGCAAATGAGAACCTGTTCTTAACGGCCTACCTGGTTAAATAAAGGTTAAATAAAAATAAATAAATAAATAAAAGTATCATGTGGGCACGCTGACAGTTTTGTTGTCATTACTTAGAATTCCTCATGGGGGCAACAGAAACTACGCACTATAGCTTTAATGCAGTTACAAAACAATCACAGAGATGCAGATTTCAGGATGCAGAACTAAGGGATTGCATTTCCACTTTATTTTAATAAAGAGGTCAGTGTAAAGTAAAGCTGAAACTACCCAGCAGTATATAAAGTCAGCAGAAAGTAAAGCTCCAGCTTTACCAGCCGCACATTAAATTCATCAACACATTCAAGTCATCAACTCATTAAAGTCATCAATTCATTAAATGAATCACTCATTAATAATAAGAGACACAGACATCAATGAACAAGATTCTTCTGTTTGTGAGTTCACTAAAATATAAAACCGTTTCATAAACAGTTATCAGGACAGAGACAGAGGGGATTCTGCTTGTCAGAGCATCGGCACAAGACTGGATTTATTAGGTAACGTCAGTAATTATGACTATGCTAATTTAGCTAACTTTAGTTATCAACAATAACAGTCTGTGGTTAGAAAATACTAGGGTTACCACCATTTGTTATAAATGGACCTGTAATTAGAGATATATGATACCACAGTCAGCTAATCTCAGTCAGTTGTACGGCAGGATACAGTAGACACCCCCCGTGTGAAAAGCCCTCCTCTGTTGAAATCATGAGAGAGTTAATGTCTGCTGGAAACTAAATGTAAAATGTATTTTAAACCCAGAACGGCCGTCTTTGCAATCATTCTTTAACCAGATAATTCATTTGTTATCACAGTGAAGTTAGCAGAAGGATACATGTGAGACTACAGACGTTTTTATACAAAACACATATTCTGTTTATGGAAATAAGATTCATTGGATCATATACAGAAGAAGAACAAAACATGTTCTAATGAAGAAAATACCTTAATTGTGAAGGAGACATCTTTATTCTTTGATTTTCAAACTGAAACAGATTTACATTTGTTAAAACATGTTGAACTCATCAAGTCTTTTTAATCTTTAAACCTTTATGGAAATAAATCACTAACAGCTGAAGCTGCTCCAATAAAACATGATTAAAGTGAAGATCAAAGTCAACACAGTTTATACACAACTAGTTTTCATCCCTGAGGAGATCATTTCAACATTACTATAGAAGAACATTTCATTAAAGACACAATCACTGAGACAAATGTGAACCAAAGTGAAGCCTCGTCCTCCACCAACATTTAACCCACAGGACAGGAAGTTATTTCCTCCTACAGAGAACACAGAGACATTGAGGAACCATATGACCCAAACCCAAACCCAGGGTAAAGAGGTTCAGCGAATGTGGTGTTGAAGGTGTAGAGGTGGATCACTGAGTCAGAGGAGACTGAGTAGAAGGACAGAGAGCCAGCAGGACAGTCCACATACACTCCTACTCTACCAGAGACAGATGAGGAAAAAGGGAGGTCAGTTATTATGTGATTGTGCCAGACAGAGTAACGGCCATTAGAGCAGAACAGACTCCAGGACAAATCATTACTTCCAAACCAACAGTCATCATTGTCTCCACTCCTGTTGATTCCTCTGTAACTCACTGCTACACGGACATCTCCTCTCATCTCGACCTCCCAGTAACAGCGACCAGTCAGACCATCTCTACACAGCAGCTGAGGACAGCAGCAGTCAATAACAACATCATTAGTTAAACTTTAGTTAATAATTAATAACTGGTTTATAAAGCAATATTATATTATATATTAAATATATATTAAATATTATCAAATAAAACATAATTAATAGCTTTAAAAACTCCTTATTAACTGTTAAGAGAAACTAACACACTTACATTTCATCAGATCACACCTCTGCACCCTGGAGGAAGAAACACAGTCAGAATGATTTTCTATCCAACATGAGTCCTAACTGCTGTTAGACATGATGCACAGTTCCTCAGTCTGTCAGAGAGACAGAGAAACTCATCTCAGTTAACTGGTCACTGGTATCTAAGAGGAACGGGAAGATAATCTAGAAATAATAAGAGACACAGACATCACTGATCTGCTCTGGTTTCATTAATGTCCTCCCACATGATAAAACACAATGTGAAATATGAACAGAGACATTTCTGCTCATCACATTGTTTGTTGCAGTACTCTCTGAGACATCATTACATTTCATTAAAATCCATCCAATAGATGATAAAATGTTTTCACTTCAAGCTAAAAGTGTAAACCTGCTGGTGACTCAGAGGAACACTCAGAGGATCACTATGGATCAATCCTCTGGGGAATAAATGTCAGAACAAGATATTATCTCAACACATTTAGTAGTTGTTGAGATATTTCAGACTGGAACAAAGCGGTGGACTGACATAACTATCCCTAGAGCCATGCTGCTAACAGGACTAAAATGAGAATGATTCTTGATGTTTCCATTCTAAACTTCTGTATGTGTTTCCTAACTCAGGCCTACTCTCTCCTCTGAACAGAAATAAGAAGTTCTTCAGCTGAAGGACAAGAAATTAGAGGCACCAGCAGAGTTTGAGCTCTTGTTGTATGTTCATACCTGAGAGGGTCCAGTCTCTGTTGTGGACCAGCAAGCAGATTCAATCCTCTCCCCTCCACTAGAAGATAAAGAAGTCATATTTTATTAATCCAAGGAGGATAAATGACATTTTACATTCTGTTATTTTAAACATTACACACACACTGGCTGAGTCCACACACATGCAAACAGGACCTAATTAGTGGACTGCCGTTTTGAAGCCTTGAGTTTGACAGTTTGGCCGTTGCTGTCTTGGTTTTTTGCAACCAGATGTGATGATTTTGGACGAGAGGGTGGAGGATGACGGGGCCAAGCCAGTGTTGTTCATGGTATTGTTACAGTGTTGTGTGGACATCCAATGAGAATATTATAATAATATAGAGAGATGTCAGTCAGACAGGCAGAGATACGAGCTGCTACCTTGGGGCGGCTGTGGCCCAGGCTCGGGTGGTAGAGCGGTTGCCTACCATGGAGCTGATTGGATGATCGTTAGTCATTGACTCAATGTTTTTTTTAATTGAGAAACCGCTGCTTTATGTGACAATGCCAGAGGATTAATCAGTAAACTTGGTGTCAGACAGATTCAAAGGTCTGGACCCAGGCAACAGTGGCATATAAATACAGACCTGAAGCCTCAGTGATTTGATCCCTCTGAACCTGCTCTCCTGCTGCCATGCCTTCTCCTTCCTTTTGGTCCTGGAAAGAGAAAGAGCCAGTTACACAATGATAACAACAATGATTTGCTGCATTGTGTCAAAAGATAATAAAATGCCAGAACAACTACTGAAAAATATACTTAGATGAATAAACAAGAATGTACATGTGTAGAATAAAATGTACAACCTACATACACAGCATATATCACAAAATAAAATATATATAATATTAGATATGAAATATGAAGTGACCAGTGTGCAAGTATAATAATAGTGCAATATTGTCATGTGTGAGGTAGTGACATAGTTATCTCACACAAAGCTGGGAATATTTGTACAGTTTTATGGAATGAGGCAGGAATGAGTTCTCGTAGCGGCCCGTGCGACAACTGTTGAGACGGGGGTTGGGGGGAGGGTTATTGGGGTTATCTATGATAGATAACAGTTTGTTCAGTGACCTGTGCGTAGAGTGTGTAGGCTACTGCACAGCGAACTCAGAACAACGAACAGCGAAGTATGTGACAAATTCTAAAAAGTTACAGACTATTTGTTCCTTAATAGGCATACATACCGTAAATCACAATCATATTAGGCTAAATATAGGCTACCATCTGGGCCTGCACGGCGGCAGGAAAAAGACGCAGAGATTAGACACCGTGTCTCTACCTTATGATGATTTCGGTAAACCAAACCTAGATTTGCGCTCTGGAGTTCGGCTGATAAACTCTGCCATGAGACCCTGAATATCAGATCATCCAAAATGTCTTTGTGGACGTGAAGCAGTGCCATGTGTTAAAGTCTACTCTGAGTGATAGTGCTACGGAGCCAGGTTTTCAGGCAGCGAAGAGATGCGAAAGACCTTTCGGAGCCAGCAGTAGACACTGGTAAACAGGCACAAGTGGATCAGCTGTTCCACCCCGGTGAAAAGCCCTCTTGTTAGTAAAATTATCCCTCTCTTCATCCCACACCCCAAACATGACATACAAAATGTCGTGGAACAGAAACAACAACCAGAGATATTTATAAGTGATCATTTTATTGTCATCGCAGTTTGCCAACAGGAGCACCAACAACACCCCTACTTCCCGTGCCACAGCTTCAAATGTCTCCTGTTTGCAGCCATTAATTTGAATATTAGGAATTATATGATTTATTTTATTGACACTAGCCTGGGGAAATGTCAAGGACCAGGCACTGAGCTTTGAATAGAAAAAAGTCGGAGTATTTGAAAATACTGCTTTGTTCTAATTGACAATAATATCAGAGAAGGCCAAAATCATCTGTGTCTGAAAACACCCTCAGACCCCAGAGAGATTATTCAGTACTCGTATCGGCAATCGGTATCAGCAAGAACTCAAATGTAAGTACTTGTATTGTACTTGTACTTGATCATAAAAAAGTGGTATCGGTGCATCCCTGGTTTAGACCAAAGTTTCTTGAAGAGGCAAGTTGAAACTTGCAGCTCCTTGCAATGCTTTGGCCTACAGCGTTCTGAAAGCTGCCAGTTTACACCAATGAGACAAGACTCATAGAAACGACGTCGACGAGGGAGTCATTTGGTGACTCTTTGAACAACGACCTCTGGCTTGAATTGCTGTTTCTTACAGAGGCCAGTTCCTGCTGGAAGTGAGGAAAAGGTGACAAGATTCATTTTTAGATTCCTAGGTGAGATAAATTGTATTTCTATCCGGAGAGACTGCTTGTTTAAAAAGCAGTGATGATGTCTTTGATGCCTAGATGTTGCCTAATGTTACAGACAGCAAATAGTATTATTTGGTGTTGCAAGCCAAAGAATAAAATATAATAAACAACATATAATCAATATATTTTTGTTTAATTCGTCTTAGTTAATTGGTGTATTGAAACCAATACAGGTTGATATGAGATTTCATCCTAAAAGCAGTTCATTTAATATTATATAACTCTAGTGAGTTATATTAATATAACTCTAGTGAGTTTTTTAGTAAAGCTGCATTATAGACTTTGTATTTTGAGTTGCTATATCACAAAATGTTTAAAACTAAATTATTAATTGATATTGATGTTGAAAATATTTTATTGTGTTGATTTCTTTTTCTTTTAAAGAAATGATTTATTGAACTTTTGTTGCTTTTATACAGGGTTTGCTGAGTAACACAGGACAGTGTTAAAGGGGTTATAGAATGATTATATAGGGTATTTCACACTGTTCCTTAAGGTCTCCTAATAGGGTATGTAACATTGGTTGGGCTGAAAATGGCCCAGGTGCTATTTTTTTTTCGCCCTTCTGTTTCCGTGTGTTTTGGCTCTATTTGGAACAAGAGCTTTTCTTCCAAATATGGTCTGCTCATGAATATTTAGATGAGCTGCGCGCTGACTGGTTGAGGAACCACATACACATTCATTGGAGACGATATAGCAGGGGCCTGTACCATGATGGTAGTTGAACAAACTCAGGGTTGCAGGATTGGTTTAGAGTTGACAAAACCAAACCGATGCAATCAGGCTTTATTGGTACCATGACGCAGCTCATCAACTTTCTCTGTCAACCCAGGCTTTGATCCTTAAACTCGGATTACTCCGCGCGCGTGCACATAAAAGAGTGACGTCGGCACCGAACAACCAATCACGTTCGATACGGATAGAGCGAGAGCAATATATTTTTCCGCGGAGGAGCAAGAAATTATTCTTCAGAAATATGAAGAATATAAAAATGTTTTTCAAGCACGCAGTAATACCGTCTCTGCTGCCAAAGCAAGAGAACAATCTTGGAGGAAGATTGCTGATTGCATTAATGCGTAAGTTAAAGAAATACATTCTATAGGCCATTAATGTAAAATTATGAATATAGGCTAATCATATTAAAAATGTATTAAACAAAATGAAAATGTGTGTATTCATATATGCTATATATGTATGCGTGTAAAATGTGAATGTATTGGCTTTGACATCCTAAGAAAGATTAATATTAATTGATTTTTAGATGCAACCCCAACTCCAAACGTTCTTGGCAGCAGATCAAGACAAAATATAAAAATATAATTCAAAGTGGTGAGTATTTACCACAACCTTTTATTATTTTTGTGAACATTTTATCACAAACACTTCTTTGCAGCAAACAGAAAAAAATGTGAAATCCGGAAAACTGGGGGAGGGCCACCTCCTGCAGAATACACTGTGGCGGAGGAGTTGGCTTTGAGTAATAATAAGGGGCGGCCAATTATGGATGGGGTTTCAGGTGCTGTGCAATCTGACCCTGGTGCTGGCTCCTCGACGCAAGTGACACTGGGTATGTTTTTTAAATTACTAGTAATGCATTGAACATGCATTACTAGTAATTTTAAAAAAAAGGGTTAAATATGGCTGACTCTATGTTCTGCAGTAGAGGGAAATACAGTGTCCCTGTTGAAGCCAGCACACAGTCTCCCACACAGAGGTCAGTATGCAGCAGACAGAACACCATGAACATAACCTTCTTTATAACAGTTATGGTTTACATTGGCCTACTTTTACTTATTAGGGTGAAGCAAATGAAAACACTCTGTCTGTGACAGACTGTGTTCTGAGACAGTTGTTGAGGTGAATGCCCAGCATGGGCTTTTTATTATGGCACACACTTGAATGTTTCATAATTAACATAATTAAGTGACTTTTATTGTAGGATTTTTCACAACCTGACCCAGAAACTGAGGCCTCTACCTCAATGGGCTACAGAAGGAATGTGAACAAGGTAATACTTTACACCCTTGACAAAAATGATCTATGTTTGTAAAAAGTCATGCCACTTTATGTGATTTCATTAACCTCCAGAAAACTTGTAATGGTTGTTTGTGGTGGAATTGTTTCAGGTGGAAACAGACTCAGTCAGGGCCCTTTATAAAAGGAGTCTCGAACTAGACTGTTCACTAAAGGAGCTGGACTGTGAGCTGAGGAGGCTCCAAATAAAAAAAAAATTAAATTGGAGATTAATCAGCTGGAAAAAAAACAGATCTCAGTATGTTAACTTATTTAATCAAGTAACCCTTTAGTGTGAACACCATGAATATTTATTAATATAACTTTCTCTTGCTCTCTTTTTCCTCCCTATAGCCACATGACCAATAAAACAGTTTGAGACCTATCTGCAGTGTGAATGTGTTTTTATTAAGTAAAATATTGTGTTGTGATTGCATCTCTGACAGCTGCGCCAGCTGGGTGGTCAAGTGTGATGGGGTCAATTTCATCTGGGAGAAGCTGGTTTTGTGGTGGTACTCGCTCCTTTCTGATAGTGGCTATATTGTGCAGAATGGCACATGCAAAGTTTCAACACTTTCATTACAACCAGTGTTGTTGTAACGTTACCATTGGGACATAAAAAACCTCCACCAAAGAATCACAACTCACCCTGGAGCTAGTCAGAGCGGGGACACTTAGCGGAGAGGGAAGCCCTGCAGGCAGGTCCTCTGCCAGTGCCTCTGCAGCGCTGCGTTAGATCAACAACTCCCTCTCGTCCGATATACTCGTTCTCACCCCTTTTCTCTGGGCCAGTAGACTATTCCGTTGTACAGCCTGGAACACTGCATTTACCACCGTGGTTCATTTCCAATATCCTTGAAAAACTTCCAAACTTTCTTCTTTCTAAAGTAGCCTACACAGCGCAGCTGGTGTGTGAGATCCTGACAGAGCTCCAGCTCATAGCGGGTCTGTGAAGGGGGAGAGGCCGACCGGGAAGGCATCAAACCCGGCCGGTGTTATGTCCCTACTGGTTTCCACACTAACTGGTTTCCGTATATTGTGTTTACCTAACAGCAGCAGCTGTTGCTGCCTCTGTCGCCAGATTCGTCACACAATCACAAACACATTACTGGCGATTTTCAGGTCGCTTCTCATATCTATTGCTGCGAATATGAATGAGCACTACATCGCAGCCACATACAAAAAAATAAATGTAAGAAAATACAATTATTGCAAATTTGCGTCGAGCTGGTTTCGAACTGTCGAAAGCAAAAAAACATACTCTCCATGTCCGCAGCTCTACACTGCGAGCTACTCAAACGCTGTTGACTTCTTTTTTTTTATTATTGCAAATAAAGGGTATTATATATATTATATAATATGTTGACAGCCTTTTTGTTGTTTGAGCCAGAAATCAGATTAATATAATGTTCAACTTCATGGAGAAAAAGTACAAAACTAGGTTTTTTAGTGCTGAATTTACACTTATGAATGTGAACTTTTGCCAAAAGAATTAATACATGTATAATGAAGTACATCTTTTCTTTACTATGGCTTTTATAAAAGCAAAAAATAGCATCCTTCCACAATAAGGCAAAGTCTTTATAATATGGTCAATGATGAATCTGCTGAGGTTTTGCCAAAACGTTGTGGTGTGAGGGCGATGCCAAAAGAGGTGTAGAACAGTTTCTGGGTGGTCTTAACGCTGTTGACTTTTATTTCCAGTAGGCATTACTGAACTACGTCAGCATCCAGGTAACGGTTGGTTTTGGTTTTATCTGAAACTGGTGACTCCCATAGGCTGTAGAAAACCGTTACTCTTAGAAAATATACGATTGTATTTCTCAGGATTCTTTTCTCGCGGCTACGGCTATATTACCACTACATTACAGCCCCTACAACATTACACATATGACTATAAATACTTTTAAACAGTGACGATATAACTTGGACAAGCTAACACTGAGCCACATGAGAAGCTAAAACAACTTGTTACCCTGGGCTTAGGCAGTGGTTTATTATGTCCACGAGGGGCGCACAGAGAGAAACATATGGCCTGAGCTCAGTGCTCCTTAAATCATTTAAATAACGTTATATGCTGTGTTGGAGTTTGATTAGAACCATAGACTGTAAATATTAACAGTCTATGATTAGAACATCGCTTTGGATAGAATCATTCGATAGACACACAAGCTCAAATAACACTGTATTGCAAACACAGAGGTATGTTTTACTATTCAATATAGGCGTAACAAAATGAAGCTCTACTGTAAATCATTACGTCCATGCCTTCAGAACTTGTGGGTAGAATATTACCACTTGTATTTGACTTGTCCTGGCTCAGTGGCTCACTCGGCTCGTACTGTATGTTTACAGTTTTATCTGAGTTAGATCGTCACTATTTAAAAAACTTTTTTTTACCATAGACCTGTGTAGTGTCGTAGGGGGCTGTAATGTAGGCTATGTGGTCAATATAGCCGTAGCCGCGAGGACAGAAACGTGATAAATACATTTGGGTATTTTCTAAACTAAACCCAGGTAACCAGTTGTTTCAGAACTAAGACAACATGTTACCTGGGTGCTGACGTAGTTAATTAATACATGACTGGAAAGCAGGCGATCCATGAGCCTCGTAGCTCACAGCGTAAAGTTGCTGTTAACAGGTGATATATGTTTTTGCTCTTGTGTGATCGAAACCACATCGACACAATATTGCAATCATTAGTGACCTAGATTCACAAGACTAAGCTGACCTCAGGTCAGTGGTGTAGCCTATGTAAATTTTGGGGCGTGACAAAGGTAAGAGTTGTGTCAACTTTTACCTTTGTTGAGATTCGCCTGTTTTCAGAGGCAGTTTCAAATTGTGAGATCTGCAGAGGAAAGAGGTGGCAATGGGATTTTGAGGTTGTATGTATGTCCTATTTACCCTCCAAACTGTCATTATTCAACTATGACAAGGTAAACTCGGTTTTGCATTCTATCACCCCTTTAATGGCTAAACCACTAAAACAGATTATTTATATATGCTGCTTATTGAGTCATGAGTTTATCAGACATTTACAGATTCCTCTGCTAGGATTCTCACCTGCTGAACTCTTCAGGTCGACTTACAGACTCTTTCCACATCGTGTGTCGAGGAAACACTGGCAGAGATTAAGATGCTCTTTATTTTTCTTCCTCGTCCGTCTGGGTGTCTGCGTGCATCTGACCCGAGGACGCCAACACACCTTCATAAGTTCAGAGTCCAAATCTCAAGTCTACAAATACAGCAAACCCTGTCCAACCCTGTCCTGAGGGGAAGGGCTAATCATTGCTGTTTGTTACTCACCTGTGTTCAGTGTTGTAGATGTGTAAATGTTTCTTGTGATCTAACAGGTGTCAGACACATTTAAGCTGTTACACAGAGGTTTTTTTTTTTTTTTTTTTTTTTAAATAATGTATTTAGCGCATTTAGCAGGACCAGGATCCAGGGTCCGCCACAATCCAAGGAAATCTGCAAGAAAGCACAAGAACTCTGGGGAAGAAGCTAAGTTAGTAACATGCATTAATGGAACATGAATGCACACAGATAGAGGGATAGTTATAATACATAAATGTCATAATCAAACTGCATTCATATTCTAAATATCTAGTAGACAAATCACATTGTCAGATCTACTTGTTGTATAATGATCCTTCCTTACCTATTAAGGGTTTTTTATGGGTTATCTCGTTTCAGGATTCTTAGGGTTAACAATCCATTAAGGGAGGAACATGAAGTATGGGTTTATAAAGAATTGACTTTCATTTCTGACTTTCATATTTCCTAACCACATAAAGAATATATGCTTTCATAGCCTATGATGTGATTGTCAGATTGTCTCGACATGTGCACATGCACTTTTTTTAATTAATATGAAAGGTTTTGTTAATTTTTTGTGATTGATATGAGCAGAGCTTTTCATAAGTGTCGGCTGCCAGCCGAACAGCCTCATTTAAGTCTAGCCGCTACTTTGTTGCATTCATTTTTGATTCTAATAAAATACTTTTGATGAACAAGTGGCAATTCACTATGCATGAACATTTTACAACCACTTAAGCCTTCGCTTCAAACCAATGTGAGTAACGAGACACGAGCCTGCCCGTCTGTATCAGTCCCGCTCTCAGTTGAGACGCTGCGTGTCCTGCCAAGCAAAGAGCGGAACTTGTCTTCAGCATTTTGATTAGCAAAATAATTTATGAGAAAACGCCAGAAACTACTTGATGATTTCGCAGTAAGCATTAACAAGTCCTCTGAAAACGCAGCATTTTCCATATAGGCTGCAGTACGCCACAAAATAATAACTCGAGGCCACGCAGTAATATTTTATATACTTAATATACTTCTGTCTGTGATGGTTCCGGGGCTCCGTAAAGACGCACTGCAATCACACACTAAAACGCAATGTTGTCAAAGTAACAGGAGGAAAATGCAGCCTCACTGTAATTTACAGTTAAAAACACTTCTAAAACGCTTTTGTATTGTTTGTCATTGACCAATTATGCAAACTAATATCAGATGCCCAAAATCATGTTTTAAAAATCAAACATGATGTCATAGAACTCCCTGCAGTAGCGAGTGCATTTATGTTTCTAGTAATATAATAACCTCCATTAACCATCAGTGGCATGGCTTGATAAACCTTACATTGAAGGAGTCAATAAATAGTAAATAAGGTGTGATTTAAGTTTTGATCTGTCAGGAATAGTTTAAATATGAATAGCTATTTACAGACTGTGTGGGCTAAAACACACAAAGCCTAAGGGCCCTATCTTGCACCCAGCGCGGCGCAGCGCAGTGCAAAGCCAGACACAAGTGACTTTGCTATTTTAATACTGTCCAGCGCGCGCCTACGTTGTTTAAACAGCAAATGCACCTGCGCTCATCTGTGTGCCCATGGGCGTGCTGGTTTTACAGGGAGGTGTGTTCAGGTGCATTCTGGGAGTATTGCTATCTTGAGGCAGCAGAAAGTGATCGCGCCATTGACCAACAAAAACTGGTCTAAAGTCAATAACTCAGCATTTCATTATTTTAACAGCGCATTAGTAAAATGCACACACACTATGTTTGTTACACACACAGGGACGCGCAGCAGCACACAAACATGCAGATTAAAAATAAAAATATTACATGTGAAATAGTATAATATGATCTGCTCGCACACTTTCACGTCACGCACGAGCAGATCAGTTTCTTCTCCTGAAAATCTCTCCTTCCTGCTCAGCAAATCCTCCATCATAATAGCAATGCTCCAAGGTCCAAACACGCCTGGCTTTTAAAGGGAATGGGAGATGATCTCTGATTGGTTGATTGCATGTTACGCCCAAAACACCCCTCTGATTAATGAAGACACTAAGTACAACCCTTTAGAACCATGCACCCGGCACACAGACCTTTTTTAGATTTGGACACGCCCTCTATGCACCTGCGCAAGGCGCTTCATGCCGTACGCTTAGATCGTTAAAATAGGGCCCTAAATCTTCTTTACAATAATTCACAACATTGACAATCAGGTATAGGCAAACTCATTAAAATATGCGATGAGTGTATATAATGAAATAGTGTCATTTGTATGTGCCAGAGGCCACTACATTCAGGCTTTTACGGTCAAAAATTGTACATCTGTTAAGACAACCATATTGAACTCAACTACACACCTGTACATTTTGGTGATTGCATCTTGCTCAGTTGTAACCCTTAAACACAATCACTAGGAAAGGAGCGGCAGTAAAACCATGAATACATTTGAAATGAAATGACTCAAAGAGCAGTGTCAGGTTTTAGTTAATGATTAAATGTGATGTAGTTGCAGTTTCAAAAGAAAGACGATACAACAGGAAGTGTAAAGTTTAAAAGCTTTAATGACATCGCACATATTTGACAGAAAAAGAGAGAGAGTGAGAGAGAGAGCTTTAAAGTCTACAGGTGCAGTTTCATACATGAGAAAAGCCTTTATGGTCTAACTTCTGTTTAAATATTCAGCCTCAAACAGCTTCTTCTTCATTCCTATAAATGAAGTTGTGATTGTGCAGTAAGATGGCGTTAACTTCCATACATGTTCAGTACGATAGATATACAGCGACGGAGAGCAACACGAGTATCAAAGAGCAGAAAATCTGAACGCAGCGCGAAGAGCCGACGATAAGCAAGCAACCTTCATTTCTCTCCTCCTGTCTGCAGTACACGATGTACGTCTATACCGTTAAACATTGACGCTTTAAAGTGTTCATCAAAGGTCCGCTATCACTGGATAATACCTGGTTTATTTGTAATTATGAAATAAGAACACTGTATATCTGTTCTTTGTTTCAAAGTCAAAAACAGCTTTACTTCTCAGTTACCTGATTTTTTTCATGTCTTTCTTCAAAATTCTTTGCAAAAACCACAATTAGACCGCTTTTTGAATTTGGTTTTCTAGCTTTTCCTTTCTAAACAAAACCCACGTAACTTCCATTTTTGGATTCAAACGATATAACAAGTTGTACATGTATTTTTTCATTCTTCGACCCCAAAGAAATCACGATGAAAATAATTGCCAAAAACAGTCAGTTTCTGATCAATTTTTAGTTTTTTTTAGATTCTGACACCAGAAAAGTTTTTTCTGCTCAAAACAAAAAACAAATCTACATGTTTTTCATTTTCTAATTACAAATGAATTACGAATTATCCTATGATACCCGGACCACTATACATATTCATCTGCTTTATCTAAAACATAGTGAACCAAAGAAAAATATAAAAAATGAAGAGGGTTTTTAGTGTTTCAGGCGGTGCTCGGAGCCTGACGAAGCATGCAAGTGAGTGGATATTTCTACATCACACACCTCCTCCGAGGTGACCGGCTGTTCTCAGGACAAAAAGGAAAATGTTTTGCAGAGCGGCAGAGAACGTAAAGTAAAAAAATAATAAAACAAAATGCACTATTGGTCCAATTTCTCAACGGCAGAGGAAGAGTGCAGGTTGTCTATGAAGACACCCTCACAAAATTGAGGAAATAACAACTCGATAACTTCAACAACAAAAAGTAAAAATAAAAAGTACAAAAATAACAAAAAGTTCAAGAATAATCAAAATCAAACAAAGTTAGTGTGTGGTCCCTGCAGACGTCACCAAAACAGAGCGAGAGAGGCATTGACAGACGTAAAGAAACAACGGTTTATCATCGGCAAACTGGCGAAGCAAGAAACTCACCGTTACAGTCGAGACGCCGTGATTTATCAGCTGTTTGTTGTTGACGAACGTCAGAACAAAAGCAGTTACATCTCAAAGTCTAAACTAGGGTTGCACAATATGTTGTTTTTTTTTATAAACAAACACACCGCAAAAGGCTGCAACATATCGCGAAAGACACTCAGAGATTTTTTGTGTTAGTTGAAAGAAAATATCAGCAGAAAACTGCACTTTAAAATGTAACTGTCATTATTTTTAGTGCTGACTTTTATATTCAATCCAAGGTTTAATTTGTTCAGTAAAAGAACATTGGAAATGATTCTTTCATTTATTTTAAATCCAATAAGCAGTTTGTTGTGTTTTAGCAGAATCCTGAAAGCAGCAGAACTGAGAACACTCTTATAGCATATAACATATCTTATCAGAAGTAAGTAGTTATTTATAAGTAGCAAGTAGTTTTCCTCATATCGTGCAGCCCTAGTCTAAACCGAAGCAGTTACAACACAGCATATAAACAGAAACCGCTGCCACTCTCGCTCTTTTTGCCCGTCGGTTCGTCGATGATGAACCACTGTTTCTTCAAAATGCCAGAACCAAACCCCCACTCTCGCTCTCAGGCACAGTGTCGCCCTTTTTCCCACCTGGCCGGACAACCACGTGAAGAAAATCAAACCAGAAATATAAAAAACAACAGAAGAAACCAAAACTGCATTGAGAATAAACAACAACCCGACGTCGCACTTTGGTGAAACTGCTCAGCTGTCAACCTCTGCCATTGGCTGTTCAGGAGTGATGTCATCGCTTGGTTTCTTTTGTTTCCCGTTTAAAGGATTCAATCATTTTGAATGGGATTCCTCTAATAGCACGTGTGCATAATGCCGTCTATGCTACGCTCATAGACAACTAATCCATTCATCCAGGAAATAACCGTTAGAGTTGCAGCTCTGAACAGGACATGTCGGAGGGTGAACGGCTGGTAAAGTTTACAGAGTCAAACTTTACGAAGGTCTTTTCGGAGCGAGGTGAGCGATGCATTTACCCGCTCAGAGCGGTTTGGTAATACTGCTGCTTTAACGTGCAGCATCAGAGACGATTCAGCAGCTTTTTTTTCTCTGGAAAAAGACCTTCATGAAGCTGAAAACAGCAGCTCAAATCTGAACTCACGCTCTGAAACAGCTTCCGGTTCTCCAGTGGTGGAAGAAGTATTCACATCCTTTACTGCAGTAAAAGTACTAATACCACACTGTTAAAATACTCTGTTACAAGTAAACGTCCTGCAGTGAAAATGTTGTAAAGTAACAAGTAACTAAAGCTGTCAGATGAATGTAGTGGAGTAAAAAGTACAATATTTCTCTCTGAAATGTAGCGGAGCAGAAGTAGAAAGTAGCATGAAAAGAAAAGACTCAAGTAAAGTACAAGTACCTCAACATTTGGACTGAAGGACAGTACTGGAGTAAATGTACTTAGTTACATTCCACCGCTGTGTGTAGTAGTACACTGTTCACACTTGTGCAGCGCGTACATTTCAACAGGGGAGTGATCATTAGAAAAACAAACATTTAAAACTAGAGTTCCGTCTATCAACTTTCTTTCCTTCTTTCTTTCCTTCTTTCTTTTTCTGTTTTCCGTCTCTCTTTCTTTTAAAAACAGTAATGTGTTTAATGGTCTAATCAAAAAAGTAAAACCATCACTCAACTTTCTTTCTTCCAGTCTGTCTGTCTGTCTTTCCATCTTTCTCTCTTTCTTTCAAAAACAGTACGAGTACCTCAACATGTGTACTGGAGTAAATGTACTTCCACCACTGCAGGTAATGAGAAGCTAAACGTTTCCTGCGTCAGAGCGTGCGTCCGGATTCGTCTGAGTCAGTTTCACCAAAGTGCTCATTGTGTTTTCTACTGTTTCTTCTTGCTGAACAGACTGAAGCGTTTCTCCTTGTCCTTCTCTTTGTCCTTCTCTCTCTTGCCGGGACTCGACTCTGTGGTGAGCGTGACGGCGGCCGGCAGCGTCTGAGCGCGCCCAGACGCCGGCGTGCCGGGGATGCTGCCCGGCGGCACGTCGCAGCCGTCAACGCTGGCGTTCAGGATGGCCTGGATCCAGGTGCTCATCTCGTCCTGCAGGGGGCGACACACAACTCACTGATAACTGGCAGGAACTACTGCACTTTTTACACGTTCTGAGGTACTCGAAGAACACCAAAAAAACCCCCATAAAAAAGCAACAAAGAATCTGAAAGAAGCAATATAAACTTCAGGAAAAAAGGGCCAAAAAACATCATTAAAAGAATGTAAAAAGTAGAGCAACAAAAACTTCCAAGACAGCGACAAAACTTTAGGGGGGGGGGGAAGCAAGAAAAAAAGCGCCAACTCACCTCCTGAGAACTGACTTTTTTTTTTAAAGCAACAAAAATATGTATAAATATATGAATATGCCAACAAGCTTCGTATTGTGTGCACCATAAGAAGGTATGTGTAAAGGCTGCTCTCCACGTTGTAGACCAGTTTAAGATGCAACTTAATTTTATACAATATATGTAGTAGGGGGTCCCTGTCTCTTGATGTATTACTACATCAGTAAAGAGGGTACTTCAGAGTATTCTTCCTCTCTGCTGACAGGTTTGAGAAGACGTCCAAGCAGAAACATTTACAGAAATCTTACAATACAATTGATCTGAATTTCAGTGAAAGAAGAAAAAGAATCAAACTTACTTCATCTTTGGCTTGGAACAGATACTCGTTTCCATCAGTGACTCTGTAACAAAGAGAGGGAGAATGTCAGCGATGTGTCTGTCACACGGTCAGTTTCCTGTTCACACGGACAGCCGAACATCAGCTGCTCCGACAGCACGATGATCACTTTTATTAACTTTCTGTTTCCACAAAGACTAAACTAAACTACAGTCTGAGATCTGTGATCTGCTGATGACCTGAAAGAGATGCCACTTTAGGGGAGACACTTACTGCAGATTTTATCTTCCCTAACATGTCTTCTTTCAGACTACTGAAAAGAAACATTTTGTCTTTTCATGTCTGTAGTATTTTTCTCCTAAATTCACCAAAAGTTTAGCCTGACAAGCCAGCCCCATGTCCAGATGTTGGGTCTGGGAACTCCCCATTGGCTGGGCTCAATCCGAGGGGCGGGATAAATGGTTGTCTTTCAAATTCCCTCTACACGCAATAGGATAGCGCTACAACCAACCAGAGCAACGCTAGTTGATAGATTCAGCTTTAAACTCTGAACACATCTTCCTTTTTTAAGAATGACTTCAGAGCCGTTCTTTGTTCTTTTCTCAAAGAAAAGCTGAACTCCAAGTCTTCCAGAGTCGCGGCCAAAGCCGACTCCAAAGACCGCTGTTCACCAGCAGCAGCAGCCATCTTCTTTGTTTTCAAGTAGCAGGGAGTTCACGCTGAACCGTCGCAACTCTGCGGTCATTATGTTAAGCCCCACCCACCGACTCTATACGCGATGTGATTGGCCTGACTAGAGTTTGGTTTTTCCAGCTCGCAAGCCAACGGAGAGTTGCTAGACGACCCTGGCTGCAGATTACATTTGCTGCTGCTAGGGTGGTCTAGATTTCTAGGCTAACTAAAGTTAGCATTAGATAATGCCTAATTTGCATATTTAAACAGAACATTTCAGAAGTTCAAAAAATGGGGCAGCTAGCGGATCAAGGAGAGAGGCTACCATTTGAGACAAAAATGAAATCACGCTGAAAGCATGCAGGAACTCATAGTGCACCTTTAACGTCTTTGAGTTTTAGACAAAACAAGACATTTAAAGACATCATCTTGGACTTTGAGAAACTGTGATGGACATTTAATAATCCTGAAAATAATCTGCAGATTAATCAATAATGAAATTAATCTTTAGTTGCCTGCCTGATTTTGTCAAGAATATCAAATATTTCAGAGACGTTTTAAATGTCTGGCTCTGTAACTTCACTTGTAGTGTCTCCACTTCAAACATACACATGTTGGTTTCACACCAACGATCTGAGCGTTAGAGGGAAACTAGAATCAGACGGAGAGGCTTGTTACCGGAGTTTGAAGACGTGTTTCTTCTTCTTGTACTCTGAGGCCACGTCACACGTGGCGTCCTTCAGGCCGATGGGAACCTCGCCGTGGTACGGGACGCCCGCCGCAGCCGCCTTGCCGTCTTTATAGAAACCCATCTCCTGGTTGTTGATGACACAGTACACGTTGTGCCACGACCTGCCAATTACAGAGCAGCACTGTCCCGTTAGTTTGGATCCCATTAATGCATGTTACTAACTTAGTTAGACTGTGGTTCTGTGGTCCTGCTCAATGCCCACTTTTACTACTTCTGTTATTATTAATAGAGCTGCAAAAATGAATGGATTAGTCATCAACTATTAATTTAATCTCCAACTATTCTGATAATCCATTAATCAGTCTGAGTCATTTTTATGATAAAACAAGTAAACTTGTGTGATGTCAGCTTGTTAAATGTGAATATTTTCTAGTTTCTTCTCCCATCTTGGACAGGAAACTGAATCCTTTCTTCCTTTCATCTTTCCTTCCTCCTTCCCTACGTACGTCTTCTTTCTTTCCTTCCTTCCCTTTTCCATTCCTCCTTATTTATTCTTCTTTTAATTTCCTTCCATTCTTCCTTCCTTCCCTTCATTAAAATGTCCTGCGATAACGTCTGTTATGATTTGACACTATGAATTGAACGGTGAACAGAGCAGCGAGAGAATCGTACCTATTGGACGCCTTCTTGTTGTGTCCCTCCCACTCGTGTTTGCGGTGCAGGAGTCCCTCCAGCTGCGACGGCGAGCTGTCCTGGTTCTTGGAAGGCAACGTGGATGACAGGCTGGTCTTACTCTTCCTGCCGGAGGTCGGGGATGCGCCGGGGCTCGGCTCCTTGGAGCTCCGCTCGCCGACACCGTTCACCAGATCTCCTCCGTCCACGCCGTCCTGTGCAGAGACACCACAGGGACAGTTACTACGCTGAATCACCTCATTTCCTTTAGATCACAAGTTTGAATGTGTTTTATTTCTGACACTGTTACCCTGAGATATAACAGATGTAATGTCTCCCGTACTCTACAGATATAAAAGCTCTTTCTGCACATCGAACCTCAAAACAGTTTACAGAAGAAAGATTAGTTCTTCAGGGTTTAAGACAACTTGTTGCATTTTTAAAATTTCTCCTACTAAGTTTGTCTCTGACGTATGAATGACATTTAAAGCTTAGCGCCGCACAAAATGACTGTGACTTAAGAAGTTGTCCATGTTAAATTTTTTTTGGCTAAGTCCTGGATCTTCCCAATCCTACCTACAGCACCTTTAATAAAGGAAACGTGGCTGTCCAATCAGTGTTGAAGGTAAAGAAAGTACTGACCCGAGGAGAGTCCTGGTCTGACGGGAGTCCGTTCTGAATGATGACTCCGCTGCAGAGACACAGAAACACAGCTGCTTACTGACCGTCGACATTATGTTACAACACCCACATTATGGAATATCCTGAACGCAATATGTGATAAATTATTACATAATGCAGGGGTAGCACTTTACCGACAATGTAATATTATGGTGCATTACATATATTATATTCAGAGTGTCCACCATGTTGCGTGTACGTTAAGACTAGATATTAAAATATTTTATGGTGAAATTTATTCATTACCTTTTGATTTGTTCTTTAAATGCCTTTTAAAGCCAGTAGAGAAAAGACCATTTTGGTTGGTTATTATTACATAATGCACCATATTATTGTGCAAACCCCGCCACATTTTGAAATAATTATTACATATTGTGTTCAGGGTTGCGTTGTTACACTGCTGGGATCAAACGGAGAAAACGGAAGTGACGGAGAAAACACACCTCTGCTGTTGAGACTCTTCGTTCTGAAGAATAACCGGCTCCGGAGACGGAGGCTTCCTCATCCTCTCCTCTTCCTCCTGCTGCCTTCTCACCTCCAGCAGCTCCAGCTGAGACACAGACAGACAGACACAGACAGACAGACACAGACAGACAGGCAGACATGACAGACAGACACAGACATGACAGACAGTCAGACAGACAGAGACAGACAGACAGAGACAGGCAGACAGACAGACAGACAGATGGAGAGGCAGACAGACAGACAGCCAGACGGAGAGAGGGAGAGACAAAGAGACACATTTCTTCAATAAACTGTTTTACATGAAAAGTTAAAAGATCTTTAAGTTTAAATAAAACAAATGTTTTAGATATAAAAGATCAAAATATTTTGCCTCTTAATATCTCTAAAAAGTATAAATGTAACAAAATGCACAAGGTCATAATTTCCTGTCCTTCAGACAATGATAAGAAACAAAGTCGGACCACCATTTACATCTGTGTTAAATATTAACACATTTATGTCTATTTTCCACTCACTCTAAATGATTAGTTTGGTTTGTGGCTGAATTTAAAACGAGCTTGTTGAATGTATCTCACCGTGGTCAGCCTCTCCAGAGCGGAGAAGCGCTCCTCCCAGGTGGCAGCGGACTTCTCAAAGGCCTCGTGGCGTTTGATGAGTTTCTCCACCTCGTCCACGCTCTGGCCCATCTCCCGGCTGGACAGGTACGGCTCCTGACCCAGCAGCCAGGCCTCGGCCACGCCGGCGTCCCGGGAGAACTGGTGCACCTCCAGGACTGATGGGAGGACAGAGTCACAATCAAACTTATTTTCTGTTTTACAATCCATTACTGAAGAAAACAACAATCAGGTGAAATGATAACAGGGTTTCTGTGGGTTTCACCAAGTCAAATTTAAGACCTTTATAAGACATTTTAAAGCTCATTATGAATGATATTTAAGACCTTTATCACAACATCAACGGAGCCCTAAAAAATGTTTTCAAGCCAAGTATCGCTAAACTTGCTCTTCCCCAAAGCTGAAGAATAAAATCGGTTTTATAACTGTGGGACAATCGCAAAGAGACTCGCGCCAATAACACGAAAGCTGATTGGCTGCAATATCAGTTACTTGTTGGTCTCATTTGTAGTCATAATACAGAGAATTATATTTGGACTAGCAAAAGAAAGAACTACAACACCACGGAATTAAAAAAAGAGTATTAATGATATTGTCACATCAAGGTAGGAAAATGAAGACCTGTTGAAAATTATTTAAGACCTAGAACACAATACTTCAGCAAATCTAAGCCTTAAGGCCTAAAATGTAGAAATTTTAGACTTTTTAAGACCCCGTGGAAACCCTGGATAATGAGCTTGATTATTTCATAGTATTATTTCAAGTTTAATTTCATCAATACATTTCAATACATTTATGAATGCAGAAATCTTGTGAACTAAAATAAGTTTAAAGAAATACAGACAACCCAGAATGTGGGTTATATTTTTCAACCCATTTTTATGTATTTTTAACCCAACAATACCCATATTATATATAAAATATCACCAAGAATCCAAGATGGCAGCAAGATGGCAGCAAGCTCATTGTCTGCTCAAGTGTCTCTCTCTGGACTAATTCGTTTTAATGAATTTTATTGTTTTTATCGTTTTAAAAGTTGCAGTTTAGTGTTTTTTTGGGTGGACATTAAAAGAGTTTAATTTAGCCTCCGCTTTACTTGATCCTGGGCTACCAAGCCTGAGTCACATCAACCTCTGCCTGGAGCCTGGGCTAACAGGCCTGAGCCTGCCTCATCCTCCTCCATCTAGAGCCTGGGCTAACAGGCCTGAGCCTGCCTCATCCATCTCCATCTGGAGCCTGTGCTAATAAGCCTGAGCCACATTTACCTACGCCTGGAGGCTGGGTTAACAGGCTTGAACCTGCCTCATCCATTTCCATCTGGAGCCTGGGCCAATAGGCCTGAGCCTGCAACATTCACCTTTCGCCTAGAGCCTGGGCTAACAGGCCCGAGTCTGCTACATCCACCTTCATCTGGAGCCTGGATTAACAGGCCCGAAGCTTGCCATATCCACCTCCACCCGGAGCCTGGGTTATCAGGCCTGAGCCTGTTTCATCCACCTCCACCTGGGGTCTGGGCTAACAGGCCCGAGCCTGTCACATTCACCTCCTGGAAAATAGCTACGGTTGTGCTACTCACAAACTGTTTCTGCTGATGTTTTTTAACATGAAGATTATGGCACTTTTAATAGTTTTATTATGTGTGTTGACCGTTTGGGACTTGGGACTAAGTAGTGCTCCTTGGGTAAGTACTGCTAATAATAAGCAGAGCATGTGTGGTATCTCCTATAGTGGCACTAAATCTGGTGCAGCAGGGCACCCTGAGCCTCCACTGTCTCATTTGGTTCTGGTCCTCAACTTCAAGTTGCCTGTGGTTGTACCTAAACTTCAGGCCTTCCTTGCCTTGTACAATCTTTCTCTTTCACTTGATGAAAAGCAATGCTTGGCTTCAACATTTGACACGCGTGAGTCTGTTCCAAAATGTAGTGTGAAACGAAGATTGATGATTGTTCTACTTTTACTTATATCTGGAAACGTGCAACCAAATCCTGGACCTGAGCTGAAATGCGCCCAGACCCCTGCTGATTTCAAATCAATGCCTGGGTTAAAATTTGTTCATCTTAATGTGCGCAGCTTATTACCCAAGATGGACATGGTCAGAATTTGGGTGAAATCGACAGATGCAGATATTGTGATCATTTCTGAAACCTGGTTGTCCAAATCTATTTCTAATGATGACATCGCCATACTTGGATACAACGTTCATCGTACAGACAGGCCCAAAAAAGGTGGTGGCGTAGCCATTTATGTAAAATCAAGATTTGGTGTATCAATTGTTCTATCTGAATCTATTTCTAAACAAATGGAGTTTTTGGCTTTGAACGTAGAAATAGTTAAGTCCCTGTCTATAACTGTTGCGGGGTGTTACAGGCCTCCATCTGCCATCAAGGAAGCATTACCATCCTTACAGTATCTTTTGTCAAAATTAAATTACAAGGAACTCTTATTGGCTGGAGATTTTAATTGGGATTGGCTAAATGCAGTTTCTGGTGAATTTAAATCCTTCTGTGACTCTATTAATCTAAGCCAGTTGGTCAACCTACCTACAAGGCCACATGTAAAGAGTCCAAATAAGTCTACCTTGATTGACTTAATCCTAACAAATGTCCCTCATAAGTTCTCATCAGCGGGTGTGTTCTGCAATGATTTGAGTGATCATTGTGTTGTTGCTATATGCAGGAACACTAAAATCCCCAAATGCAATCCCCGTATTATTTGCAAGAGAAATTTAAAAATATTTAATGAGCAAGCCTATCATCATGACCTAGCTTTGGTTAATTGGGGGCATTTGAGTTTGTTGCCAGATGTGGAACTGGCTTGGGCCTATTTCAAGGAGAGTTTTATGAAGATTGTAAATAAACATGCTCCTATTAGGAAATTTAGAGTCAAGGGTCGAGAGAACCCTTGGTTTTCTCCAGAATTGTAAGAGTCCATCCATCAGCGCAATGTGGTATGGGCCAAAGCCAGAAAAGGCGATTCTCCCTCTGATTGGTCTAATTTTAGGCATTTAAGAAATAAATGTACTTCTCTTATTAAGAAGGCTAAATCAGATTATTACTTATCTGTCACAACAGAAAATCTCAACAATCCACAGAAATTTTGGAAAGTGATAAAGTCTCTATCTGTAAATAGAAGACCTCAGGCTCTTCCAAAATATGTCTTAAAAAACTCTGTTCCTGTCTACGATAGGACCGAGGTCTTAAATAGCTTTAACAATCATTTCATAGCTTCTGGTTCTTTGTTTGACTCCACAGGAGTGGCCCCCGTGACTCCCTGCACAGAACCTCAAATGTCTTCTGGAGAGTATTTTAATTTTGTTCCTTTTACTGTGCAGGAAGTGCATAAAGCTCTCAAAGCATTAGATCACAGGAAATCAAACGGACCGGACTTGATAGAGCCCTACTTCTTGAAAATAGCAGCTGATTATGTAGCTCAACCTCTTAAGGTCCTCTTTAATCTTTCAATCCAAAACAAAGAAATACCACTTGTTTGGAAGTCTGCTTTTGTTACCCCTTTATTAAAAGGAGGTGATCCAGCTGTTATGACTAACTACAGACCAATATCAAACTTGTGTGTTTTGTCAAAACTTCTTGAATCTCTTGTTTGTGATCAACTTAAAGAGTTCCTGTACTCTAGTGACCTACTCTCTAAACTACAATCCGGCTTCAGGAAAAAACATAGCACCATCACAGCTGCTACAAAAGTGATAAATGATATACTTGTTGCTCTTGATAAAAAACAATATTGTGCTTCCCTTTTTATTGATTTGTCAAAAGCTTTTGACACTGTGGATCATGTTATTTTAAAACATAGGCTTTTATGTCTGGGACTGTCTAATCATGTTGTTTCATGGTTCACAAATTATTTGAGTGACAGGACCCAGTGCATTAAATGTGATGGTCTGTGTTCTGATTTTTTGGATGTCCACAAGGGGGTGCCGCAGGGTTCTATATTAGGACCCCTCTTGTTCATCATGTATATTAATGATCTAGGACAAGATGTGTCTGACGCTAATATGCATTTTTATGCTGATGACACAATAATTTACTGTTTTGGACAGAACCCTGTTAAAGCTGTAGAATCTCTGCAGAAAGCTTTTGACGTGGTCCAGCATACACTTATCCAGCTAAAACTGGTCCTTAACGCTGAAAAGACCAAACTAATGTTGTTTTCAAACAATAAGAAGGTCCCTCAATCTATCCCCTTTGTGTCCACTCTTGAGGGAAATGTCATAGAGATGGTTCACACCTACAAGTACCTTGGTATTTTGTTTGATGACTCCCTGACTTTTAAGCCCCATATAGACAATCTTGTGAAAATGCTTAAACTAAAATTGGCCTTTTTCTTTCGAAATAAATTTTGTTTTTCTTTTGAGGCAAAAAAGCGCCTTGTTAATGCAACATTTTTATCCATTTTAGACTATGGAGACCTGTTGTACATGAATGCTTCTGCTAAATGTCTCCACAAGATTGATATTGCATATCACGCTTCTCTGCGGTTCATTACTAATTGCAAGGTCTTGACCCATCACTGTGAACTGTATTCCCGAGTGGGATGGCCTTCTTTGTCCTCCAGGAGGCTGGGTCACTGGTATACTTTCATTTATAAGGCCATGCTTGGTCTTTTGCCTTCCTACATCTGTAATTTAATCTCACGGAGGAGTGTTGGCTCTCACTGTTTGCGTTCGAATGATCTTTTGTTGCTCGCTGTTCCACTTGCCCGTACAGAATTGGGAAAAAGGGCTTTTGTTCACTCAGCCCCCCACACATGGAACATGTTGCAAAAAGACTGGAAATTGACTGAATTACTTTCATTGAACGCTTTTAAGTCCAGATTGAGAGCATTTGAGTCGATTCTTTGTAATTGTTTCTCATAATGTATATGTAATCGTATTGTATGTTTATAACTTTTTTGCTGCTTCTTGGCCAGGACTCCCTTGAAAAAGAGGTTTTTAATCTCAATGGGACTTTTTTCCTGGTTAAATAAAGGTTAAATAAAAAAAATAAAAAACAACGTAGTCTTTTTTTACCCAATTATTGGGCAGAAAATATAACCCAACATGCTGGGGAAAAGCCATAACACAACCCAGTGCTGGGTTACCAAAATGACCCAAGTTCGGTTATTTTTAACCCAGCAGTTCCAGGAGTGTGTGTGTGTCATAAATGTCTTAATAGCAATTATTGAAGGGGACACAAAAAATATAGCCAGAATTGTACTCATGTAGGACTGGCCAAGCTTTCTTATTCACTTCAAACATCAGATGAAGTGATTCGTTTCTCTAAAACCAATGATGCTGAACTGAGAAGTGAGCCTCCTAGTTAGCAAGCTAACTAACTAGCCAGCCTGCCGGTCACTTAATTAGTAAAGTTGAACAACTTAATGTTTCATTCACACACTCTTGTCATAGCGTAGGAAAGCATAGCGCTCTCGCCAGATGAGCGACAACTTTGTAAGGCTCATTTTCTGTCAAATCAACACGTAGAAAGTACATAATGCGCACAAAAACATTTTCAAATATATTCAAACCTTTGTGTTTTTTAAAAGGAATATTTAAACAATATTTTTGGCCAGTTTTGACAGCTGTAATGTGACGTGAGGATGAAGCTTCGTGTGATCTGCCTGTCCTGATGAGTCGACTAAACCACCTGCAGCGTTTCTTAATTGGTCAGAAGATGAAGGGCAGCGAGCGCCGGAGGAGCCTTCATCAACGCTGACTCATCACTGCAGCGTCCAATCAGCTATCAGCATGATGGCTGCAGGCAGAGACGGTTTAGAAGCAAGATGCCAACACTCAGAATAACTTCCTATCTCTGCTTCTCTCTTTAATTATCATGTTTCAGTTGTTTTATTCTCTTTTGTATGAAGGGAGGTCTCTGAATAACCCTTTTAGGCTTCTTTACTCTCCCGCACGGAAATAGCTTGTTTTAAAATCTATTATACATACTTTATATCTTTGTGCAAATACTATGCTGCTATCTATCTATCTATCTATCTATCTATCTATCTATCTATCTATCTATCTATCTATCTATCTATCTAAACTGTGTCCTGTGGGTTTGTCCGTGGCCACGCCTCTTTAGGAGACTAGCAGCAGCTCCTGAGTGTGAACGTAAACACAGATTATTAGAGATTTGACAAACTGTCACAAAGTGTGTTTTTGGGTTAGCCATTTGGGCACATTTTTGACATTTGGGTTGTTGAGTTATTGTTTTAGGGCTACCAGGCTAAGATATTGGAAAACTTAAAAAATAGCCATTTTAACCACCAGGTTTTGGAGTATGTGGTTGACAGGTCTGTATGGAGTAGACCTGTTTTGGTTTCGAACCTGCTAGCAGCAGGGGGAAGCAGTTGGGCCACCTGGAAAAGAATTTGTGCTACCACGAGTAGGACATTTGGAAAGACTTTTGCAGTTTGGGTTAGGACACTTGGGAAGACCAAACGGCCCATTCAAAAACCTGTCAAATATTCGGGGTTCCCTAGTCTCGCTTTGCCAGACCTTCCTCCACAGCGCTGCGGAGGAAGGTCTGGCTAGTCCACACAGCATTCCTGGATGGAAGCAAAACCAATCACAATCCTCTTGGGCGGTGCTAAGCTCCGGACGGAGCCACGGTGCCTCTGCTAAATAGTCTCCGGAAGGAACTTGTTTTGGTGGAACGTGTGTACGTACATACAGCGGAATTTCCGGCAGCAACGGAGCAATCCCGGAAGAGGAAGGTCGTGGATATAGACTAAGCCTTCCCTAATATTGGCAGGCATTTTTAGGGGAGATTGGGTCTTCCCAAGTGTCTTGACCCAAATGCCAGAATTCTTGTCAAGTGTCCTGACCCAACATTGTTGCTAAGTGTGTTTCATACCATTAGCAGAGTGTGAAATCTTTATCTTTAGTTATAGAGAATCTTTGCTGCAGTGACCTCTGGCCTCTGACCCTACCGGAGGCTTTGATCAGCTTGTGTTCATGTTTTCATGCAGATTAATGAATGTGTGAATCTTACTGAGTCGCAGCCACTCCCACCGGTCCTCCCACTTGTCGATCATCTCTTTCCTCTTGTCTGTCAGCTGCAGCAGCTTCTCTTTAATCTGAACACAGACACAGTCGTTTAACACTCCTGTACAACACACACAACAACACACCTGTTCTACCTGTACTGTGTCTTGGATCATTAGACCCAAACTGCATCTGCAGATGATTTTGTTGTGTTATTTATTTTTTACAGTTTTCAGTGATGATCCAGAATTAAAGTTCAGAACTTAGTGGACTGTTTTTCTGCTTGTGATTTGTTAACATTCTGAGTTTGACTTTCATTTTTTTTTAAATCTGCAAAACTCTGCATCCAGATTCCATGTGGCCCTAATAATGAGCGTCATCCGTATAAATGCCACTTTATTCAACTTTAACTACATAAATTAATAAACGTGCCTTTAAAATATATCCTGAAATAAATAAATTAATATATATATCATATAAATATATAAATAAATGTAAGCAGTCATTTAAAAACTGTCCTTTTATTTAACTATATTGCCTCATATGTTTATTTCAGGATGTATTTTATAGGCACATTTATTAATATATGTATTTATATAATATTGAATGAAATGGCATTTTATACATCTGAAGGACAAGTTCAGAAACACTTGTTTATTTACAACTTTTTGTTGGTAAATTACAACTTTTTCAAAAGATATTTAGCCTCTAATCTTTCTCTGAACACTGGTTTGGTGTTTGTATCAAATATCCAACACAATTTTTGTTCTGCCGACTCCCTGCTTGTCTTCTGTAAAGAGTTTCGTCCTCACCTCCTGTGAAGCGTAGTGTTTCCGGGCCAGCAGGGCTTTCCCCAGCTCGATGCAGGCGGTGAAGCTGTCGTTTCGAGCATCGATCTCGGCCTTGATGCCCTGGTGGTTGTTCATCAGCAGCTCCACTGACGACACGTCTCTGAACACACAAACACACACAGCGCCGTTGATCACAGCTTCTATCTACAGCTGCAAAGATTAACCAATTAGTTATCAACTATTAAATTAATCTCCAATCGGTTTGACTCATTTTTTTATGTAAGAACAGTAAAACGTGTATGATGTCAGCTTGTTAAATGTGAATATTTTCTAGTTTCTTCTCTCCTCTGGGACAGGAAACTGAATATCTTTGAGTTGTGGACATTCAAAATCCATGTAACAAAGTCACAAAACAGCAGAATAAAACAGAACAGTTATTGAAAGAAAACTAAAACTGGCGTATAAAAATCTGTACAACGTAGGTAAGAATAGGAAGAACATTTAAAAAAAGAAAAAGTTCAGTTCAAGGAAGGTTCAAGCTCAAATAAAATCAAGAAAGGCTCTTTGATGAAAGTATGTTTTAGGAATGGACTTAAAGGCGACTCAGCTGAGATTTTTTTGTGTTAGTTGAAAGAAAATGGTAGAAAACTGCACTTTAAAATGTAACTATCATTCTTTTTTTAATGGTGCCCTTTGTGTTCAGTTTAATGTTCAATTTGTTCAATAAAATAATGTTGGAAATGATTTCCTTAATTTAATCAACAAGCAATGTGTTGTATTTTAGCAGAATACTGAAACCAGCAGAACTGAATACACTTGAATATCTGTTTATCGTTATATTCAACGTTATTGTACATTGTCCTCATATACTGTAGCTCTAATCATTAGTTGCTTCTACCAGATGAAATGTTGGTGTTCAGCGGACCGTGGCAGACTCTGTACCTGGGATTCTCCTGGGCCTCGATGAGCCGGATCACATCTTCCATCCACAGCATCAGGTCTCGGACCATGCTGAAGAACCTGAACTTGTCTCCGGTGTCGAGGAGGCGGACCCTGCGTCCGTCACACGCCTCCAGCAGACTCCTCCAGGCCTCCAGCACATCACTCTCCCTCCGCTGGATGTCGTCCGCTTTATCTCCGGCGTATGCCGACTGCAGGCGCACAGCGTCCTCCTGCAGCTGCCTCACCTGTACACAGGATCAAAGGTCAACAGTTAGGACTGAATCACCTGATACCAGTTAAACCCTTAAAGACGGCCTCCGCGTCTCAACTTCCTCCCGCTGTACAAAGTGAAGCCAAAATCTTATGGATACGGGCACTGCCAACTTGTAATTTTGGAGGCGGAATCTGCACAGTAGTTATAGGGCATTTTTTGTTTCAAACCACTAATAAACCACAGAAACTACAGTGTCCCTATAAACCAGTGTCCCCATAAACCACATAAACCCCAGTGTCCCCATAACCCACTGTGTCCTCATAAAACACTGTCCTCATAAACCCACTGTGTCCTCATAAAACACTGTGTCCTCATAAACCCACTGTGTCCCCATAAACCACAGTGTCCCCTTAAAGTCCACCTAAAACACAGTGTCCCCATAAAATACAGTGTCCTCATGAACCACAGTGTCCCCATAAAATACAGTGTCCTCATAAAACAGTGTCCCCATAACCCACTGTGTCCCCATAAAGCAGGTTGTTAGGGTTGACTGACCTGTGTTCCCAGGGCCTGGATGTCGTGTTCAAAGGTGTTGTGCATCCTCTGCAGAGTCTCCACCGTGTTCTGGTCGCGGCCAACTTCCTCAGGCAGTTTCTTTTGTTTGTCCATGATGCGTCCCAGGATCTCCTTGGCATCGTGGTAGAACTTGTGGAGCTCGAAGGAGGCAGCAAGAATCTGCGTCCGGGTGTCGATCAGTTCCAGCAGGTCGGCCCAGGCTTCGTTCAGACCGTCCTTCCATTCAGCCACCGTTGCTGCGTCGCCATGACCAGAGTTGATCAGCTCATCTGCCAGACGGTTGACGCTGTCCACGCGCTCCTGACCGATATTCCCGGTGTCCCGGGCGAACTCACGGAAACGCTCCTGTAACATCTGAGCACAGAATACACAGGTCAGAGTAATCAGAGCAGAAACAACAAAAGTACTAACTGAGGTGTATTAGTAGATCATAATGTTTTTGACCTGGACCCTACGTTTCCATATTTTTGTGTCCAAGTGACTGATGGGAACAACAATCTTTGAAACTGGTCCAGTATTAAACAAGCTGCAATGTAACCCTACAGGACTAATTTTCAGCAGCAGTTAGAGTCACTAAAAGTTCTGTTTTTGCCGCTGACAGACTCAGATTATTATTCTAAGTGTCTGACAACATTATGGAAAGGATCCCTACAGAGATAGACCTTAGATAATGTACTTTTATCATCGCAAAACACACTTCATTCAAAGTGGACAGAAACTAAATCAAACTACCAAAAGCCGTCTTGGTTCATCTTTCCACTGTTCCAACAATCACCACTCTGGTTTGGTTGAAATAAACCCTTAATTCACCCATTTACATGTGGAGATATGCTGGCTCTATACACGCTAAAAGTCCTGATTATTTACATGGAGTCTGGTGGGTTTGGTGATGGTGATTTCGGGGCTGTTTCATGTTAAATGTTGCGTGTGCGCAACGTGATACGTCTCCATACCAGCAGGCGGCGCTGCTCTGTATTGTTTCCATTAACAGTCTGATTATTTACCAGAAAATGAAGACCGGCAGCTGATTGGACGAACGCGTCACGTGGTTCTTTTTTCTCCGGAAATTCACAGACAGACTGTCATGGCGGCTTGTTCAGAATACGATCTCATATTGTACTAAAATAGTTCACCGAAATGTGTTTCTGAAAACATTTGAAGAGAGAAATAGGCCGTGCAGTTGCTGAATCTGTCTTCATTTCAGATCAACAAAGGTCAGTTTAAAAGATTTTCGTCAGATTTTGAGCTCATCCGCTCCCCATTTCCGGGTGAGTCCCGACTGCCCTGTCTCCGACTGAACATGTTGGGTCGGCCCAAATGAAGGCCGACGGCTCCTCGGACGGCCGACGGCACGGGACACACTGAACAGACTCGAGTCACGGACCTCACCAGACGGCCCGACGCCCGATTATCAGGCTGGTGTGTCTTCTCTATTAGAATAATAATCTGAGTCTGTCGGCAGCAACAACAGAACTTTTAGTGACTCTAACTGCTGCTGAACATTAGTCCTGTAGGGTTACATTACAGCTTGGTTCTTGTTTAATACTGGACCAGTTTCAGAGATTGTTGTTCATACGTACAGTTACATGTTCGTAGTCCTGCCCCAGCTCGTGCGACCCGGCCACGACCTCCCGCTCAGCGATCCACTGCTCGAGGTCATCCACCTCCCTGTTCAGCTGGAAGAGGCGGAGCCTCTCGTCCAGTTTGCCCTGCCTCTCCTCTGATAGGTCCTTCAGGCCGGCGTACAGCTTATCCACCTGAGACTGCCGCATGCTGATTCGCTCACTGGATTAGGGGAGGTAAGAGGTCCATCAATAATCAACACAGTGAATAATCTTCAAATAATATCATTGTGGCCCTGGAGTTAGTTACTGAAGCTCTGTGTCCTCACAGGTTCATTTAAACACACACACACACACACACACACACACACACACACACACACACACACACACACACACACACACACACACACACCTCTCTGGGTGTCCGTCAGCCACCAGTCCTCTGCTGGTCTTGGACAGCTGGTGGACCGTCTCGGCGTAGTCCTCCACCGCCTGCTCTACGATCTGATGCTTCTTCTGCATGGTCACGGCGCTCAGCTCGTCCTGATGGAGACATTGGTGGTGTAAATATACAATTGTACAATTACAAATACAATGTAAGTAAGTAAGTAAGTAAAGTTTATTTCTATGGCACATTTAAAAACAGCTTGCGCTGACCAAAGTGCTGTACATAGCGCATTAGCCACAGGGTAATAAAATAAAATAAAATACACTTACAAATCAGTAGGGGTGTAACGGTACGCAAAAATCACGGTTCGGTACGTACCTCGGTTTTAAAGTCACGGTTCGGTTCATTTTCGGTACAGTAAGGGAAAGAAATGCAAATATTAAACTGCAGGTTGTTTATTACTATAAACTTTTTTTAACAATTGGTTTACACTTTTTAATAAAATATAATAAATAAAATATATATAAAATAAAAAAAGAATACAAAATAAAATACTGCTGCAAAGTTCTCCACTAAATAAAATACGCTCAGTCTCAAACCAATATCACATAATAAAATATAATGAAAAATATAAATAAATAACTATGGATTACAGAGCAGCATTACCAATCCCAGCTTGTCAACAACCGAGTATGGTCGTAGATCAGCTGCTATAAAAACACCAATTGCTTTCGTTATTGCGTCGGCCCGGTCGGAATTACCAGCAAAGGTCTGTTTAAATGCCAACGGCATGTAGTAGTGATGTTCACACTCGCGTGATGCCTTTTCAAGTGCGTTAGCAACGTCGGCACACTGCTTTGGTCTTATCGACTAGTCTTTGGTCTTATCGACTAGTCTTTGTCTGTTGACGTATTTCACCGGGAAACCAAAGGTTCCCAAACAGGAGACCTTAATAATATGGTGGCTCTTCAAGCTCCGGCTTGTCCGTACTGTCTACGGGCTTGTCTGCATTGGCCATGATGCTAGCTAGCGAGAGGCTGGGCTAAAGCGTGCCGTGTATGTTGTTGTACAGCGCGCGGTGTGTGATTTTTATTTTTTTCCCCAAACCACTTCAGAGGAAATCCCGCCCTGCAGTCGATTTCATTGGTTTAGGTTACAGTGACGGCGGGTAGGTTTAGAGATCAGTGTTTGGTGTTTGTACAGTGATTGACATATTGACATGACCAATGAAAACTTTAGAATCAGCTGCAGGGCGGGATTTGCGCTGAACACGGAGACTTCCGCCACTTAATATGTTCGTGTGGAAACACGAAAATTGACCTATGTTAGGGCTGAACGATTTTTGAAAATAATCTAATTGCGATTTTTTTCCCAAATATTGCGATTTCGATTCGATTATTTTTTTAAGCTCTTTGTCTTCTGTATTATTCAACAAAGACAAACAATAAATCATTTTATAGTATGAACAACACACAATTACACACTAGACAGTTAAAAAAGTAAAAATATAGTATACACACACACACACACACACACACACACGAGTGTATTTTTTTTTTTTTACAGTGCACAGAGAGGAGCTGCCTCCAGCTCCTCCCCCTCGTGAAGTTGCGTGCTGCCGTGTGTTCTTGTTCAGAGAGGCTATCGTTGCGTTAGCTAGTTGCTGGTGTTCTTGCCGTGGGATTAACTGTACTAATAAAACTGTTGAAACACCGCGACCACGCTGCTGTGAAAGCTCCCCGAACGTCATTTATCAGAGTCTGGTTGTTACTCCTCTCAGTGGCAGCTCCTCCACTCATATCTTTATAACGGAGCTAACCGCTAACCGGAGCTAACCGCTAATCAGAGCTAGTTGCCAACCGAGCCTTGAGTTCTGCGTGTCTGTATCCATTAACTGCATGTATGGACTCGAACCAGAATAAAACCCTTCATTTTATTAAAATGGCTGTAAAAGTTTTAAACTACAACTCAGAGTTGTTTGAATGACAGAAATCTGCTCAAGGTACGGCGTAGCGTTAGCGTGCTAGTTGATGCTTTCTCTGCAGAGTGCAGATCGCAGCCTTTGCGATTAGGAAATCGCGTTTTAACATATCGCGATATTATCGAAAATGCAATTAATCGTTCAGCCCTAGTTCCGCACTCAAAAGATTGCGTTCGGCCGTTCGGTGTACACGTGCACCGTACCGAAAGCCCTGTACTGAAATGGTCCGGTACGAATACACGTACCGTTACACCCCTACAAATCAGTGATTTAGGCTAAAACAACATCAAAAGACAAACACTTAATTACCGACATAGCAGGATAAGACAATTAAGATGCCGGGAAGGCCAATGTAAAAAGGTGAGTTTTGAGCCTGGCTTTGAATATCACAATTGAAGGGGAACTGTTGTCTTTTTCCATGAGTGGAATAAAAACAATGTAACCATTTAACTAACTGAAAAGATTACAACATAATTTATATTCACACCATCAGAAAGTGTTGTTTGTAGCCATTAAAGAATAAAACAGTTTAGTAACCTTGGCCTTCTCCTCTGACATCATGTACAGTTCCTGCTCGCTCATCCAGGCCTCGGCCTCGGCGGCGTCAAAGTAGTACTGCTGCGCTTTGTGTGCCTCCTGCAGGCGGCCGTGGCGGCGCTCTGCCTCCTCCATCAGCTGGCCCCACAGCTCCCGCAAGTCGGCCAGGCGCCGCCGGATCACGTCGCCGTTGGGCGACTCGTCCTTCACGAGGCTCTGACTGCGCTCCAGGATGTCGTCGATGCGAGGCTGATGACCCTGGATCTCTTTCTGCAGAGTCTGAGAAACCGACGACAGTTCATCAGTTTAGTTAACACATTATTCATTTGTGGTCTGTGGTGGCGGGGAACAAATCATATACAGTATAGTATGGCGGTATTTTCCGTGGCAATACTGCATCAATACAGAGACGCTATATCGATCTTTTATTCTATAAATTGCACATATGAATTTGACTTTTTGTTACTAGAATTATAAAATATATTGCTTTTTCAGTCCACTAGATCAGTGTTTCTCAAATGGAGGTATGTGTCCCTCTAGGGATACTTTGGAGGACTGCAGGGGGTATGTGTGATATTTTGCAAAATGTTTTTCATTTACATGCTGTTGGACCAGACCATTGATTCTCTTTATATAGACTTTTTTTCCTATCAAAAATTTGACTTATTGAATCGCCTTTTTTGGACCTATTCCTTCCTTCCTTCCTTCGTCTGTTTTTGAAGTTTGTCACTTTTTTGGACCTATTCTTTCCTTATTTCTTCATTCTTTCTACCGTCTTTTTCCAAGTTATTGTCGCTTTTTTCGAATTTTTTGTCATTTTTTAAAAGTTTTTGTTGCCTTTTTTCGTCAGCATTTAAATGTTTTTCCGTTACAAGGCAGTTGTTTAGTAAATCTATCGCTGACATCGCTGTACTGTTCCTCTTTTCTACCCAAAATGATTGGCGCTGGTCAGGGGGTACTTGGCTTAAAAACACAATTCAAAGGGGGAACATTGTTAAAAAAAAGTCTGAGAACCTGCGCTAGATGGTGCAGTTGAGTTTTAGCTTTTTTCAAACTGAAATTTAAAAAGGGAACTGTATCTTTTAAGATTAAACAGATGTCGACAAAGTTTTCCTTTGGGGTGATAATTTGAAGATGAGAATGAAAAGCTCTGCTGTGTTTCTGTTGCCATACTTTCTTTTATTTCCTCTGAACACCGAGACAAACTCTGTGTGTGAAACCGGATTTTAGGTCAGACCTCAGATCAGTCGAGGTGTTCAACACGCTCAGGACTTTACTTTCTGGTAGCGCAGGTCTGATGTGTTCTCACCTGGTTCTTCTTGATGAGCAGCTGGACGGTCTGCAGGTTGTGTCCGTGGTCGGTAGACTTGGCCACAGCCATCCTCTCCTGGACCCACAGCTGGAAGACAAAACACAAGAGTCCTCCGTTAACGCCAGTGTGCTCCTGAAGGCAGCGCTGCAGCTCGTTAGGAAGTTACAGAGCAAGTCATTAAAAACCCTCTGAGGATGACTGATTTGTGGCCCGACTTTATCAACGTCTCTATTAATATCTGGTATTAGTAGTATGCTGGAATCGGCAGAATCTCTTTTCCCGCTTCCTTTTGGTTGCAAGATCATCCATCACTCACATGGCGAATTATAAGACAGGGAAGATATCTTGTGACTCTCGTCATCGGCCTCATCTGACTTGAAAAATTTCAAAAACCACATTTTTACTTTTCAGCTTTAGGCTCAAATGATGTCATTACACGTTGCTCTGGGACAAATTTGGCCCTCACTGTACAGAAAGAGATTTAACTAAAATCAAATCAAGGCATGGATTCAATTCTTAATAAAAACGCCTGTTGACGATGAGCAGACATACTGTTTCACCAGAGACAAACTCTACGTACGATCTCGTCCTCCACGTCTCGGTTGAACTGGTGGACTTCCCTCGACTCCACCAGGAAGTCCTTGCGGCGCTGCAGCGGCTCCAACAGCTGCTGGAACTTTGTCTCCACCAGCTGCCTCCGCCCGTCCACCTCGTCCGTGTCTTTGACCTCCTGACCCAGAGCCTTCACCTGGCTCTGCAGCTCCACCACCTCACGCTGACGCACCTCCACCTGCTTCTCCAGCATCTGCAGAGACAGTAATATTCCACATTACAAAAGCAACTTTGTGCAAAAGCAATGGGAAAATTAGAGAATTTGCATTTTCCATTTCAATGACTGACAGTTCAGGCAAATACTGCAGCTGCTCTATTCAGATGCGATACTAAGTATTGCACAAACATTGACTAAACTGTCCAGATGAATTTGGTTTCAAGCCTTCACATTAGGGCTGTCAAAATTGCTCAAAAATGACGTTCGAATATTCCCTCTAAAAAAAACACATAATATTCGAACTATTCGAACATCTGGTTGCGCATGCGCATTTTGTCAATGACGCGCATTACGTCAATAACTGGACAAATTACACATTACAAACAATAAACACATTTTGAGTGCTGATCAAGAGTTTTGTGCAAGCAATTTAAGGTCGCGACTATTGTCCCAAATATAGCAGGCTTCATTCAGTGATTGAAACAAATATTATTAACATTAAATGAAGTTTCCCAGTAGCCGATATAGAACCGACGTTGAACGCTCCGAGCGAGCTGTGCTGTGGTAAACACGGAGCTTTTCCTTGACATGAAACGGTAAATAATCTAACCAGTGGAAGCAGTGCCTTTAACCTTTATTCATGCATATCTCTTCAGTCGTAGCGTAGGGATACGGTACCTCGGTTCATTACTTGACAGAACTCCCTGAAGCCTGCCAATCCACGACACTGATTGGTCTCATGTCCTTACAGATGAACAGAATTAATTTCTACGTTATGGCCTCTTGCCGTGTTGCAGACAAAGAGCTTGTGGCAGGCGGTGCAAAATCCGTGTCAAGACGTGACTTTTTAGCTGGAGATCCACACATTATGCCAGGCTCATTTGGGTGCACATTTTCGAGATGTGACCTCACGTTGCTAGTGGTCGAATGGTACGCTAACTGTATTTTACATAGCTTGCATACAACTTTATCTCGCGGTTCAACTATTTTACCTCCTACCGACCAAAATCCAAAGTACTTCCAGACGTGGCTTTTTAGATTTTGGGGGGTTAAAATCGCTTTCTCTGATGCGGTCGAGTTGGGCTCTGCACTTTCTGCCATCTTCCATGCAAGACAAGTCAACTTTCAGCAGTGAGGCTGTGCCAGACAGGGACTCCTGTGACCTGTCCCTGAACCCTCAGGTGCACTAGCGCGCCCACTCGCAAAGCAGACAGCCAGACAGCTTCTGCTACCACGAGCGTTTTTTTCCACATTTTGTTTTTATTCGAATATTATTTTCACCTTCGAAATTCGTTTTTTAAAAACTATTCGAATATATATTCGAATTTAGAATATTCGTTGACAGCCCTACTTCACATTGTTATTCCTTTGATAACCCAGATCAGAGTACTACTGCTTACACCAGGGGTCCCGACCTGAAACACCTAAACACTAGGCTGCATGTTGCAGTTATGTTAGAGTGGGTGAAAACTAGTTAGCAAGCGAGCACTTAAGTTTAGCTAAAAGTAATTAATAAACTGTGAAATAGTTAGCTTAACGTTTTGCATAAGCAGCTGAAATAGTTAACTTAAAGTTTTGCGTAAGTCACAAGTGACACAAAACGACCACAAAGAAAAAAAATGTAAGATGACTAAAAAATAGATGCAAAACATTCAAAATATGACCAGGAGACACAAGATGTTTAAAAATAGATGGGAAATGACAACAAACAGACCCAAAGTCACTACATTGTGCTCCTTAGCGGCTGTACTACTGTGAAAAAGTTGGAATTGTTGGGTCCCTTTAAATGATAGAGTTTGGTCTATACCTGCTCTATCTGTAAAGTGTCCTGAGATAACTCCTGTTATTACACAGTGTATACACACTAAGGTAACTCATAGAAAAGGGATATTTATCCTGTAGAATCAAGATAAAAACTCGTAGAAACAAGATGTTTACCATAGAAACCGGATACTAGAACCTGGGACAGTGACCCGTAGAAACCGAGATACTAACTCGTAGAAAACGGGATGAATCTTGTTGAAATGAGTAACAGTAACTCTTAGGAAAGAGTAACAGAGTGTACTATATCCCTTGTGTTGTCTTTCTCGGTCATTTTTTTTTTTTTTTTTTTTTTACAGTTTTCTGACGTTTTTGTCCCTTTTTTAAAGGACTTTTTTCAATGTTTTTGTCACTTATTTCGAACATTTTCAATGCTATTTTTCACTACCACCAACTTATTACCACTAGTTTTACACTTATTTTTGGAATACATGATCAATACATTTCATTTATAGGAAACTATACCTAATTTTGAAATGATTAATTATTTTGACTAATATTAGAGGAACCTATGTTGATGGATAATCACAGACGTGTATCTCAAAGTTTAGTCAGGATTTAAATCCATTTCAATTTTTTCAAATGATATAAAATTGAATACCCAAAATTCAATGAAAGTAGTGATCAAGTCCTCACAATTGTACTTAACGTTTTGGGTAATTGGTTAGAAAGAAACCCATATTTCTCTTATAGAAGTTTTGAGAACGGGTCAAATTTGACCCGAGGACAACACAAGGGATATATACTATAAATCAAAATGAATTGAAGCATTTTGACTGGGTGGAAGTGGAAAACAAAGTTGCGTGACTGCGAGTCCTGCCTCCAACGATACCTGTTGTTTTTTGAGCAGGATGTTGACGGAGGTCAGGTCTTTCCCGTAGTCGTCGGACTGGATCTGACCCTCGAGGCCTCCCAGCCACTTGTCCAGGTCTGCGCAGCTCTGGGTGAACAGCTCGGCCTTGTTGGCGTCGAACAGACACTGAGCTTTGGTCTGCGTGGTGGACTCCAGCTCCTCCCACATGGCGTGGAGCGCCGACAGCTTCTCCTTCACCACCGCCTCCGTCTCCGGCTTCTCCGACACCAGCAGCATGCCGTCCTGCAGCCACACACACACACACACACACACACACAGGGACAAACAGCTTCAGTCACACGTCTCTCCTAGGCCTTTTAGTAAACAACTTATGCCTACTGGACACTAGAAGACTGACATCTCACATCTAACATTAAAGACTGTCATAATATGCAAAGACTGGAGATCTTGCAGGGTCACACATTGCAAAACTACAACTAAACTACACCTAAAACTTGTAACCTGCCAAACCCCATTAATTAATGCATCAGTAATCTGATAGCATCTGTTTTTCCTGTAACGTAACCAGTGTTTCCCCTGTAACTGTGAACGCAGAGAGCAGTGTGGAGGCGCTGCCTACCTTCTGGATCTTGTCCAGCCACTCTTTGTTGGACTGCAGCTCGGCCATGAAGGCCTGGTGCTTCAGCCACTTGCTGTGCAGGTTCCTGGCCTCGTCGTACGTCATGTCCTGAGCCGTGAGCATCTTCTCGTTGATCCACAGAGACAGCTGGACACACACACAGACAGACACACACACACACACACACACACACAAATATAGACACATTAGCAGCAGGAATGGACCAATCTGCTTCTGGACCCAGTGTTGGGCGCTAGCAGCACAGTACAGAACATAAACCCATCTGAGACCACAGAGAGGTCAGACCTCCGTGTTTAACTACAACTGAAAATGACAACAGATATCCACTAGTTTATAGATTTCACATATCTCCATAATTCAAATCAACGGCCATTTGTCTTCAAGAAGTTATTGATGTGATTCAGACTATAATTCCATCCATAAAATACTCTTCACACACTTTCTGTTATAAAACATCTAGAAGCAATTGTGTGTGTGTGTGTGTGTGTCTGACCTCCTGGCAGTCCTGCAGGAACTTCTGCAGGTCTCTGTTGTCCTTCAGTCTCATCAGCAGCTCTACGGCAGCCTCCCTGTTCTTCTTATGTCTGAACCCCAGAGGACACAGAACACATGAAGAATACTTGATGCTGATTGGCTGCAGGCTTCATTACTTGGTCATTGTTCACTAACGTAACGGTGTCCATGCTCAGACACTTTTTCTATCAGCAGATATGTTTGAATATAAAGTAGAGTCTTAGATTTCATTTCAGAAGTTTATAACTGAGCAGCTTCGTCTGAAAGAGAATTTTAAATAACAGAAAATGTTCTGTAGTTTTACTGGAGCTACACACAAAATTTCATTTCATTCCATTTTTAATTACGGGCCAAAGTCTGGGTAATGAGCTGCTGTTATTTTACGGATTCATTTCTTAGAGCAGTATGTATCTGGATAGAAGGCCAGGGGCCCAAACTAAATGTTATGTGAAAATGTATTATGTTTTATAGAAAATTAACATTCTAAATGTAAAATAAACGTAAGCGCAGCTCACAGCATGTGAGAGGAAGCGGGAGAGAGAAAGAATACCGTAATTCTTGTAGTTCTTTGTGGATTAAACTTATGTTCTAAATTTAAATGGGCACCAGCACTGTGCTTAACGTCGCCGTAAAACTCAAACTGAGTAATTTTTTAGCTGCAAAACGATGTAGGTTTGGTAGTCTTACGGTTAGAGTTTTACAGCACTTCCTAAATAAGAGGAGAGTATGTCAACAACGTAACAAACTGGTCCCGCGGGCCTTGTCTTAGAGCGTACCTGTCGTCGATGGAGGCGACTCTCTCCTGTATTCGCTCGGCGTTGATGTTTCCGTCGCTGGCCAGCCGTCTGCCGACCTCCACCACGCCGTTGATCTTGTCCTCGTTGGCGTCCATGGTGGTCATGAAGTCCTCCTGCTTCTTGATGGCGGCCTCGGCCCCCTCCAGGGTGGGGGGCATCTCCGTGTGAGCCAGGACGTACTCCTGCAGGGCGAGGACACATCGTTCAGTCTGTGGGACAGTAATGTGTGTGTCTATGTGTGTGTGTTTACCTGTGTGTGTGTGTGTGTGTGTGTGTGTGTGTGTCTGTGTGTTTGTGTGTGTGTGTACCTGTGTGTGTGTGTGTCTGTCTGTGTGTCTGTCTGTGTGTGTGTGTGTGTGTGTGTCTGTGTGTCTGTCTATGTGTGTGTGTTTACCTGTGTGTGTGTGTGTGTGTGTGTGTGTGTGTGTGTCTGTGTGTTTACCTGTGTGTGTGTGTGTGTGTGTGTGTGTGTGTGTGTGTGTTTACCTGTGTGTGTGTATGTGTGTGTGTGTGTGTGTGTATACCTGTGTGTGTCTGTGTGTGTACCTGTGTGTGTGTGTGTGTGTGTGTGTGTGTGTGTGTACCTGTGTGTGTGTGTGTGTGTGTGTGTGTATACCTGTGTGTGTGTGTGTACCTGTGTGTGTGTGTGTACCTGTGTGTACCTGTGTGTGTGTGTGTGTGTGTGTGTGTGTGTGTGTGTGTGTGTGTGTGTGTGTGTGTGTGTACCTGTGTGTGTGTGTGTGTGTATACCTGTGTGTGTCTGTGTATGTACCTGTGTGTGTGTGTGTGTGTGTGTACCTGTGTGTGTGTGTGTGTGTATACCTGTGTGTGTCTGTGTGTGTACCTGTGTGTGTGTGTGTGTGTGTGTGTGTGTGTGTGTGTGTGTGTGTACCTGGTTGTTGAGGAAGGCCTCAGCCTGTTTGGTGTCCCTGAGGAACAGCTGGTAGGCGGTGGACTGGGTCAGCAGGTTCTGCCGGTTCTCCCACATCTTGTGCAGCTCGTTCCAGCCGGTGTCGAGCGCCTGCAGCCTCTGGCGCAGGAACATGTGCTGGGCGTCCGTCTGGCCCTGCGTCACCATCTCGCCCATGTCCCGCATCCTTTGGTAGTCCTCCTCGTAGTTCTGGATCTCGTTCCGGATGCCGTGGTGCTGGGCCACCAGCTTCTCTGCCTCGGCCGGCGTGTTGGGCATGTCCTCCGAGGCGATGGCTGTCTGCGTGCGCGACAGCCACGACTGGAAGTCGTCCAGCTCGCGCAAGAACTGCTGCAGCTTTCGGGCCTCGCCCAGCGACTCCTCGCGGGTCTTCAGAGTGTTCTTCATTTCCTCCCAGACGGCCGTGATCTCCGCCAGGCGGCCTGCCATTAGGGAGGGAAAACATCAATATCAATACAGAGGATGGATCGCAATATTCTTCGTCGACATGCAGGCTGCGCTGTCTTTTATTAAAGATTAAAAAAACAGGGAAACTGTGAAAACATTAACCATCAAATAAATAATATACAAAATATATTCAAATGTTGGCGGAGTGAGTTTAATGTAAAACAGACTTCCTGTCTTCACTTTCTTTCTGAGCTCAGCTGTCTAAACCAGTGGTAACACAAACACGCACGCACGCACACAGAGAAGCAATCTGGTTGGGTTACATCATGCGGTCATCTCAGCCTGTGTATTGATACATGGACGCCAAGTATCCATCTTTTATTACACGGTACCTCATGATTCTCCAAGTTACATTTTTAATACCATCTCAGGTTAAAGTTAATGCTAAATTTAAGGCCATATAACAGAAAATGAGTGAGGATTTTAAGCCGGAGAAAATACTTATTTACCCAGTAACGTTATCTAAATTCCTAAGTTTTATTATAAAAGTCACATTCATATTTATTACACAACAGCTCTGTGAAGTGTGTTACTACTCTAGTGACATAACATTAATAAAACATGTCACTTTGAGAGCTCTTATGCTATGAAACAAAGAAACAGAAGTACATTTAAACGTTACCCACACTAAATATTTAGGATGTTACAGCATAAGAAAACATTTAAGACCTTTATAAAGTAAATGTAAGACCTATACCTTTGAGACAAAAATAATAAATGTCAGACTTGTTAAAGACTGTTAAGACCCCGAGGGAACCCTGTTATGTCATCCCCTCTTTGGCCACTCACCAACTCTACACATGACATACTTATCATATCATCTTGCACACTATTTTGCACTATTACTTTTTGCACTTTACATCCCACTCCATGTGTACTTGTCTTGATATTATGTCTTATTTGTATATTTGTATTGTTGTATATTATGTTGATATGTGCCTCTATGTATATTGTTGTCTCTGTTGTACAGTATGTGTCTATATTACTATCTGTCTACTGAATGTTTACTACTACATGTCTACTTGTTGAATGTATAGAGTGTTAACACCTACTGAAGTCATATTCCTTGGGTATGGAAGTATACCTGGCCAATAAATCTGATTCTGATTCTGATAAACTGCACATGAGACTAACTTGGGTTGTAGAATAATGAAACCAGTCGCTGTTTCAGTCCACTACATGGTGCAGTTTTCAAAAGATCAAACAAAAGTTTTCCTTTGGGGCAATAATTTGAAGTGGAAATCTCTTCATGAATTCCAACATGTGGCAGAATCTGGTGAAAGTCTGTTAATGCGCGGGCGTGTACCTGTGATGGCGTTGGCCTGGTCGGGGTGCTCCTCCGCCAGGCGCTGGGCCTCGCCACGCAGGTCGCCCAGCTTGTCCTCGATGGCGGCCAGGTCGCGCTCCATGCCCGTCAGCTTCCTCTGCAGCGCCATGACGCCGGTCAGGTCGTTGCCCAGCTCCTGCGTGGACTCAATGACTTTGGTCTTCTCTCTGATCCACGACTTGGTCTCGTTGCAGTCCAGGTGGTAGTTCTGCACGCCGAGAGCCGAGTTCAGGGACTCCTTCTTCTGGTCCACCAGGTCCCGGAACTGGCTCCACCTTCACACAGACAAGAGAGGATATGAGCAGTAGTTATACCCCACCTGTACGGAGAAGAGAGGGTCAGGACAGCTTACAGGGGTACTTGGTTCTGATTTGACACGGAAAACTAGCTTGTGATGCCAGGCTCTAAGATTACATTCTTTACTCTACAAAAGAGTGTACAACTGAGACAGAACAACTGTTCAAGATGCACAAACTCATTTAAGCTGTCTATGAAGTGCTGAAGGAACTGGTGAGGAACAAATCTCTTCATAAACACTCAGCCAATCAGAATTGACCTTTAAATCTCCGATTGGTTGGTTTTGTGGCACACTTGTAACCCTATGAGCGAGTGTGTCAGAGTTGAGCGTGCAGAGTGAAGAGGTGGAGAGAGAGGGAGACATGACCGGAGCACAGAGGAAGAGGTTTTGAGAGAGCACATGAGTAAACTGCGTGAGAGGGCATTATTGAACATTAATATGGATAATAGCATACACGCAAATGCATTTATTGAGCACAGAATAGGTTTTTGTTTGCTCAAACAAAATTATTTTGTGTGAATGTTAATTTCTGTAAATATAATGTAATGTGCTTGCAAAATAAAGTTCTCTGTGCTCAAAACATGCAATTATATTATTAAAGTATAATGCCATGGATGTTCTGCTCTTTCTCTTCATCTTTCCGGGACCAAGAGGAAGAAGAAGGCATGGCAGCAGGAGAGCAGGTTCAGGTCTGTATTAATAAACTCCTGGTGCCTGGGTCCAGACCTTTGAATCCGTCTCCACCAACTTGACGGATTCATCCGGCATCGTGACACCAAGCAGCGACTACGCAGTTAAAAAAAGCATAGAGCCAATGACTGACAATCAGCACCGTGGGCGGGACTTACGCTGGAGCAGTTGTTGACATCGTACTTTGTTTTTTCTACGAACGAGAATACACAAGAGCAGCCTTCCTGGAAACCGTGCAGCTCACAAATGACGTTGAAAAAAGCGGCAAAAACATTGAAAAAAGGGACAAATTAATTTTAAAAAAGCAACAAAAACGCAGAAAAAAGCGCCAAGAAGGAAAACGCTGCAAATTATTATTTTATTATTATTATTATTAACTATTTATTTGGTTTCCAGACAAATGACAGATAGTAACCTTAAAGACAGGAAAGGAGCAGAAAAAGAACCGTTCGTCGTTACCTGTTGTTGAGTTTGTCCTGCTGGGTCTTGATGTCCTTTTCGCTCGGGTGACCGTTGTGCATCAGCTGCCTGGCGATCTGGTTCACCACGGCAACACGAGACGCCTGGTTGTTCATCTCCGGCTCCAGACTCTCAAACCTGCCGAGGACAGAGTCCACATCAATAAGAGAAGTACAATCACACACACACACACACACACACATTTTATTAGTACATTATTATAACCTGTCTTTAACCAGGAGAAACCCAGTGAGATTAAGGGTGACCTGGCCAAGACATGTAGCAGCATGTAACAAACACATAGTTAGAGGACAACGTTAATACAACTCAATTCACATTACATCAATTTAAAATTGCCATTTTTGTAACCAGGATAAATGATTGAAAACACTGACATCTTAAAGAGTCTGCCTCCATTTCTTTCATTTTGGATTTAAAAGCATTCACTGACATTCATTTAGTCTCAACTCATTCTGCAGAAGGCCCAGCTCTGCTACTTCTGCTACTTGGGCGACTGGAGGTCGCTCAGAGTTGGAGTAATATTACTCCGCCCAAGTAACAGAAGTAGCAGTGCTTGGCCTTCTGAGAATATAGTTCCCAGTATGTATACGTTTAGAAGATGGCTGTGTGTCATGTGACCTTGTTATTTGTACACGCTGTGACTCTACAAATAACAACATGTAAATAGGAACATGTTGGCATTATTTTGTCACTTAGCCGGTTACCTCCAGGATCTGTGCTAAGCTAGGCTAGATGGAGCCGGTTACCTCCAGGATCTGTGCTAAGCTAGGCTAGATGGAGCCAGTTACCTCCAGGATCTGTGCTAAGCTAGGCTAGATGGAGCCAGTTACCTCCAGGATCTGTGCTAAGCTAGGCTAGATGGAGCCGGTTACCTCCAGGATCTGTGCTAAGCTAGGCTAGATGGAGCCGGTTACCTCCAGGATCTGTGCTAAGCTAGGCTAGGCTAGCGGTGGGTGCGTGAGACGAGATGAGAAGGGTATGTCTGGACTTATCTAACTCTGGGGATACGGGGAAGAAGACAAAGTCCCAATAAGTCGGCGTGTTCCTTTAAGAGAAGGTTGAAATATTTTGAAAAAAAGTCTGAATATTGTGTATGTTGGAATATTTTAAGTTTAAAAAAAAGTCCATATATTTCAAGACAAAAGTTGGAATAATAAGAGAAAAATCTAAATATTTAATGAAAAAGTCAAAATATTCCAACAAAAAAAATTCAGAACATTTCAAGAAAAAAATAAAATAATCAAAAAATTACATTTTTGACAACATTTTAACAATTAAATTCAGTAATGCGCGTGTGGTCCTACCGGTGCTGTATGACCTCCAGGTCCTCCAGTTTTTCGGGGATCTCCATGCTGTTGAGCCACTGCTCCTTCTCATCGATCCAGACCTCGCAGGCGTTGGCCTCGCTGAACATCTTGTAGAGCGCCAGAGCGTCCTGCAGCGCCTGCTTCCTCAGCTTGGTCAGCTCCGACACCTCCCTGTAGCGCTCCTCGATGCCGGCCAGGCGGCCGCGCACCTCCTCCGACCGCGCCTCCTCTTCGGGCAGCGTGGCCGCCTGCTCGTGGAGCGAGTCAATGACCGGCCGGTAGCTGGCCACCTCCGCCGCCGCGTCCTTGTGCTTCCGGACCAGCGCCTGCGTGGAGAACTCGTCGTGGCCCGTCTCTCCGGTGGAGACGATGCGCAGGGCATCCAGCGTCCAGGCGTCCACGTCGTCCGCATCCGCCTGGAACTGGTGCAGCGCCAACGCCTCCTCCAGGCGCCGCTTCCTCGCCACGGCCAGTTGCTCCAGCGCCGCCCACTGAGCCTGCAGGGAGGGACGGGGAGGGTTAGGATTTTAATAGGCTGGGTCAACCAAAGAACATTTCCTGTTGCTGTTCTCAAACTCCTTCGGGAAACAACAACAAACCTCGAGCTAGCAAGCTACACGCTGATGTCAAGTTTTGAAGAATATTTGGATCGTAAATATATAAAAACTAAACAAAATCTGGTAACACTTTACTTGAAGGTATCGACATAATCGTGACATGACACTGTCATAGTTATGACATGACACTGTCATGAACGTGTCATAAACGTTTATGACTTCTGTCATTAAGTGTCATTCGGTTAATGTCATGACAAGTTGACATTGTTTGGGTTGTCTTTGTAATGACAACTTGACATTAATCAAAGTGACATTACCAGAAGTTGTCTTGGTCATGACAACTTGACATAATGTCACCCTGGTTAAACAAGACACCTTCTGGTAATGTCACTTTGATTAATGTCAAGTTGTCATAATCAAGGCAACCCAAACAATGTCAACTTGTCACGACAAAAATCGAATGGCACTTAATGACAGAAGTCAGACATTTATGACTTGTTTATAACGTTTATGACAGTGTCGTGTCATAGTTATGACCGTGTCATGTCATGATTATGTCGATACCTTCAAGTAAAGTGTTACCCAAACTCTTTCTGAAAACCTGAAACTAAGCTAACAAACACACTCAGCTGCTCCAGCGCCACCCACTGGGCCTGCAGGAAGGGACAGACTTTCAGGATAAATCCTGAGGATGTCCGCCCAGGAGACAACAACAAACCTCGAGCTACACGCTGAAAATGTCAAGTTTTGAAGAATATTTGGATCGTGTAACAAGGCAGGCCACCGTAAGCCGCTCAAAAATGGGATTCATTGGAGAGAATAATAATAAACTGAGCAATTTCATCAGGGCCCTCGCCAGCTGTCAGTGTCGGGCCCTAATAACCTCGGTACCAGTTCCTTCCATACCTAAACTAAAGCTAACAAACACTCTGAAACCTAACTAACTAAAACTGCAGAAACATGCGTGTGAATGCTGAAAAGCTAAAATGCTTAAGCTAAACTAGATTGCTAGTCTGAAGACGTACGGACGGACAAACACACATCAAGAGAGACTTCACTAACCAGTTGGTGTAGGTTTTGCTTTGTTGTACTGCTCATGTATGATGAATAAATAAAGTGAGAACTCCTGTTGTAGAATAAAGTATCAGTGTAGAATCTCCGGTCACTTGTCTGTCGACTCTTTTAGCTAAGCGGCTAACTGCTAGCTCTCTCCACCTACACCGTTCACGTCACACTGTCCCTACCTGCAGGTCAGCAATCCGCTCCTGGATCTTGATGGCGGCGAAGTGTCCGGCCTGCACCATGGCCTGGCCCTCTGCGATGGTGTGTTTGAGATGTCCGGCGCGGCCACTCATCTCGTCCTCCAGGGCGCGCTGCTGGCTGAGCAGGCGCATCGCCCCCGTCAGGTCCTTGCCGTGCTCAAAGGAAGACAGGATCTGCTCCTTCTCACGGATCCAGCCCTCCTCCTCCGCCATCTCCCAGAAGAACTTCCAGAGGCGTCGGGACTCCTCCAGGCGGGCACGGCGCTCGGCGGCCAGCTGGGTCAGCTCCTGGTAGCAGAACTCCAGGTGGGAGACGCGGTCCTGGATCACCTGAGGGTCGCAGGGCTTGTAGCCTGGACAGGAAGACACTTTGATCAGCACTCGACTGTCTTAGGTCTCTTTAGTTTAAGTTTTGAATAATCTAAGATCAAGCTGCCCAAGTTTTTGTTCAATCCCTGCACTGTCTGTCCAATCCCTGCACTGACTGTCTATCCAATCCCTGCACTGACTGTCTGTCCAATCCCTGCACTGACTGTCTGTCTGTCCAATCCCTGCACTGACTGTCTGTCCAATCCCTGCACTGACTGTTCAATCCCTGCACTGACTGTCCAATCCCTGCACTGACTGTTCAATCAGTGCACTGACTGTTCTCTTCTGCACTACCACCATTGCACACAGTCGACCATAGCACCTTTAACTCTTAAACGTGATTTTTATAACTTTTTATGGCTCTTTAAATGTCTGTGAGTGATTTGTATGTATGTGAGATATGTGTGTGTATGTGTGTTTGCTGTGTTATGGTTGTCTAAGCTACTGGATGCCTAAAATTTCCCTCGGGATGAATAAAGTATCTACTGTATCTATCTATCTAAATCCTTTCATATGAAGGGACACAAATATATCTGGATGGGAGGCCACGGGCCTCAAAGTTTCTATATCATAAATTAGGGTTTCTTTCAACCTAACTGCCCCACAATAACTTTATGGTTCCATAAAACACTCTTCTTCAGTAAAATGAAGGATCAGTTTACTACTCTCACTGACTGTTGGGTGTTTATTAAATGTTATAGCATTATCCTGACTAAACTTTGACAGTCTGTGATTATCCATCAACAACCTCTGATCTTAACCTCAAAAACTACACAACTGTAGTGGAGTAAAAAGTCCAATATTTCTCTCTGAAATGTAACTGAGTAGAAGTAGAAAGTAGCATGAAAAGAAAAGACTCAAGTCAAGTACAAGTATCTCAACATTTGGACTGAAGTACAGTACTGGAGTAAATGTACTTAGGTGCCAAGTATCGATCTTTTATCATATATGTGTTGGTCAGTTTCAGGGATGCACCGAATCCAGGATTGGCCTTCTGATTCAGCTGAATATTGGGCTTTTTGACGGGGTTGGGTTTCTGCCGAACATAGAATTTTTTCCCAGTGAACCGAACCCTACGCTTACACTACGCACACTATGCTGGTCGACGTAATGACGATAATTTACTGTGTTCATGGACTGAGGATGGGAGCAAGAACCCCGAAAATCTGGATATGGTGTATCCCTTATATTATCATATCGTGACATAAGTATCGTGATGATATCGTCTCGTGAGGCCTCTGGTGATTCCTTATTATCTGGTTATTAGAGTGTTAATTCGACTAGTCCTTTGTAAGAAGCTAAGAGGTGGTGCTTCCCGCTGCTCACCGTCGCTGTTGACGGAGTACTTGGTGGCGTTGGTGCTGACGGCCTTCACCCTGTCGGCCTGGATGGCGATGTCGGCCTCCACCAGAGCGTGTTTCTGCAGCAGGTCCTCCACGCCCAACAGATGCTTCCCGTAATCCTGAGACAGCAGCATCATCTGGAAACAAACGGAGAGGGGGATCAGCTTTGTTTCTTTATTTAAACATAGAAACATTTAAAAAGATAGAATATATAAGTTCAGGGGGAATGTGAAGGAGAACTGCCTAAAAGGAAATAATCACGATAATGTAATCTACACATTTTTTGTATGTATTTATCGACACATAAAAGATTAATCGATTACCTGTCAAATTAATTTCCAGCTATTTTGATAATGGATTAATCGGTTTGAGTCTTTTCTTACATTTTCAGGTTAAACAAACAAAACGCAGCTAAAACGCACAATGAACTGGCAAACATCTTCAAGAAAGGGTCAAAAACAGTGAAAAAACGTAAAATAGAAAAAAAATGACCAACTTTGAAAGAAATCTCAAAATGCCACATTCAAATAAAATCATTCAATATCAATATTTTGAGATATTAAGTTAATATTTTGAGAGATTAAGTTAACATTTTGAGATACTAAGTCAATATTTTGAGATATTATGTTAACATTTTGAGATCCTAAATCAATATATTTAGATATTAAGTCTATATATTGAGATTCTACGTCAACATTTTTAAGTTTCTCATAACTTGAAAAGACCCTGGTGAAACACCATCGATGTTAAACCGTGGTGAAACGAGATCCAACCCAGACCTTCATCTCGTCCATCCAGTCCATGATGTAGAGCATCTCCTGGAAGACTCTCTGCAGGCCCAGGTTCATCTCCAGCCTCAGCCGCCGCGCCTTCAGCAGCTCCAGCAGGTACTCCCACAGCCGGATCACGTTATCCTTCCTGGCCGTGACGCGTTTGATGTCGTGGTAGTGCTCCGCCTCCAGCTCCCTCGCCACGGAAACCACCGCCTGCACGCGCTCCTCGTACGCCGCGATGTCCGTCTCAATCGCCTCGTGCTTCTTGGTGGCCGCCTCCACGGCCTGAAGATCAAACCCAAAGTTGTCCTGGAGAGAGAAAGGAGGATTCAGAAAACAACCACAATATAAAGGGGTTTTCCAACCTGTGTCTGATGGAACAACAATCTCTGAAACTGGTCCAGTATTAAACCAGAACCAAGCTGTAATGTAACCTGAAATCACCATCAACAAACTCAATCAGACTCCATGTAAATAATCAGGACTTTTATCATCGTAAAACACACTTCATTCAAAGTGGACAGAAACTAAATTAAACTATCAAAAGCCGTCTTGGTTCATCTTTCCACTGTTCCAACAATCACCACTCTGGTTTGGTTGAAATAAACCCTTAATTCACCCATTTACATGTGGAAATATGCTGGCTCTATACACGCTAAAAGTCCTGATTATTTACATGGAGTCTGGTGGAGATATGCTGCCTCTATACACACTAAAAGTCCTGATTATTTACATGGAGTCTGGTGGAGATATGCTGCCTCTATACACACTAAAAGTCCTGATTATTTACATGGAGTCTGGTGGAGATATGCTGGCTCTATACATGCTAAAAGTCCTGATTATTTACATGGAGGTCTATCTCTGTAGGGATCCATCCCATAATGTTGTCAGACTCTTAGAATAATAATCTGAGTCTGTCAGCAGCAACAACAGAACTTTTAGTGACTCTAACTGCTGCTGAACATTAGTCCTGTAGGGTTACATTACAGCTTGGTTCTGGTTTAATACTGGACCAGTTTCACAGATTTTTCTTCACATAAAATAGGGTCCGGGTTGAAAAATACCGAAATAACCTATGCTGATGATTACAGACCTGAATGCTGCTGACTGTGCGTCTTCTTACCTGTGACACTAGTCTCTGGTTTTCGCTGAGCCAGGTCTCTCTCATGGCTGCCTTGCGGTCGAAGCGTCTGGCGAGTTGTTCCAGTTTCTCCTGACGAATCAGCTCCGTCCTCAGAGCCAGCTCCCTCTCGTGCTCCGCTTTCTCCAGTCGCTCCCAGGCCTGAGGACGAACACGCCATCACCATCAAACACTTCGTAAAGTCCCCTTTCAAACACGTTTTAAAGTATGCACACACACATGCAGAAGATTACTAATAAAAATATTACGGTGCTAATCCTCCATCAGAACAGCAATGCTCCAAGGTCTAAACGCGCCTGGCTTTTAAAGGGAATGGGAGATGATCTCTGATTGGTTGATTGCATGTTACGCCCAAAACACACCTCTGATTAATGAAGACACTAAGTACAACCCTTTAGAACCATGAACCCGGCACACGGACCCTTTTTTCCGCCGTCAAACTAGAAAAAGTGGATTTGGACACGCCCTAAACACAGCTGCACCAGGCGCTTCACGCCGTGACCTCAGATCGTTAAAATAGGGCGCCACATGAACGCGTCACAACTCCAGAAAACCTCTCATGATTTTATTCTGACATTGTATATTTCTCTGAGCCAGTGAAACCTTTTTAAAGAGCCATGTAGCGTGAGGCTGGCAAACACTTTGGTGACAGACTGGAGGCTGTGAACGCCGCGGAGGTGGAGCAGCTCTCACCTTGTTGATATCTGAGATGAGTTTCCCCTCTCGGGGCATGTAGACCTTCTGGTTGTTGGCTCTCATCTTACTCTGGATGGTGAACAGAAGGACCTCCAGGTTTCCCTTCTCTGTGAACCTGAAGACAAAAGAGACACAACTTAGATACGCAGATATCTGTACTACCGGGGGTTGCATTTGAATTTGGTAAAAGTAAAATTTTAATATTCTGTTACTGTAAGTTTTTTTACAGGCAGCTTTTTTAAACTGCAATGCCGCCCAAAAGCATAGAAAAAAACCTCCAAAAACTTCCAAAAAAGCGTCCAAATTGTCAAAAAAGGCCAAAACCTGATTCTGACAGCGTCCACTTTTTGCTAACAATTTGTTGTTGTTGTTGTTGTTGTTTCTATCAGTATCTAACTGGCCTATCACAAAACTATTTGGCAAATGATCTACCCCAGGCACACATTGTTTAATTTCTCATCGTCTTTTTCAGTGCTGCCTTTCATATTCTAATCAACGTATAATTTGTTCAATAAAAGAAAGTTGGAAGTGATTTCCTTTCTAGTTTTAAATTCAACAAGCAGTTTGTTGTATTTTAGCAGAATAATTAAAGCAAAAAAACGGAGAACACTTTCATATCTGGTTATTTATCGCAAGTAACATCGTTATCAAGATATTCAATAACGTTATCGCATAGCTTTGGCCACGGCCAGCGGAGTTCGCTCATACTGCTGTCAGTGTGTGGGGTTGTGTTAGGGGAGGGGAGTGATGGCGGAGGTTCTGACTTTGGCGGTTTCTCCACCGTCCGGTAGGTGTTGAAGGCCTGCAGCTGCTGCTGGACGCCGAGCAGAGAGTTGGCGAACTTCCTGTTGTTGAGGATGATGATGGTCTGTTCGATCCACTCCAGCAGGTCCGAGGCCAGAGACTCGTACTTCTCGATCATCTTCTCCGTCTCCAGGGCGTTGTCCAACACCTGGACAGAAAAACAGAGACGTCTCCCGTCATATATCACAGTTAGGTGTCTGTCTGATGGGTCAGAAGGGTTAGGGATATATGTATAGTGTAATGTCTAAATCTCTGCTGTTGACTTTTGGTTTCTTGTGCCAACATTTTGACAATTTGAATGTATTTGAAAAGTGAAATGTACATTTTGAAAAACTCAGTGAAAGATGAAATGTATTTCCCAGTGTGTGAGTGTTTCCTGACCTTTCCGATGCGTTTCCCCTCCACCTTCAGAGCCTTCATCTTGGAGAAGTAGTGGTAGTACGTCACCACGTAGGTGATGACCGACTTCTCATCAGGATGGTCCACGCTGATGTCTGCAACACAAACATCTCACTTTTAAAGACATCGGCTGGAAACGTGTTCATGTTATTATCAGAGTTTATGTTGGAGGAAACAGCACTTCAGCTGCTTCAGCGCCTCAAACGCTGAAAAACATTTAAATAAAAAACATCCAAGAAAGAGCAGACAAAAGAATACAAAACTAACGAACAAATAAAGAAAAAAAGGTCAGAAAAAAGCAACAAAAAAGTTTAAAAGTGTCAAAAACATCGAAAAACAAGCCCCAAATAAACCAGAGCAGGTTTCTCTCCCATCCAGGAATGCTGTGTGGACTAGATTAGATTAGATCAGATTCAACTTCACTGTCATTGTGCAGAGTACAAGTACAAAGACAACCAAATGCAGTTTGCGTCCAACCAGAAGTGCAAAAAGAGCAAAAAACTGCAATGTGATATTCATAGGGCTGCCACCTCTTAGTCGACTAGTCGACTAATCGGTCGTTTTGGTCTTAGTCGACTAAGATTTCTTTAGTTGATGAGTCATTTTTTATGCTTATTCATGTTTAATTACTCATTTCCAAGAAACTTATGAGCACATTTCTGGTAAACACAAGATTTAAAGTGGTGCTTTTGCAGGATTAATTGTGGAGAAACTCAGTTTTACAGATGGTTCATTAACTACATTTATATTGTTCTTTTCTAGTCTTAACCACCTCTCAAAGAGCACAGCTCTGTCGATTACATCAACTAATCCATTAATCCACAAAATCATATAAGTGTTAGTCGACTAAGAATTTCTTTAGTCCAGGACAGCCCTGGGTATTCAAGTATAGACAGGACAAGAAATATAGTGCAGTGTAGACAGTAGTGTACAGAAGGTGGTTTAGAGTAATATAAATTAATAAATATAAACATGTGCAGTGTATTAGCAGTTACCTTAGAAGAGCAGAATAAATATGGCTATGTAATATGAACATGTACAGATATGTACAATGAAGTAGCAGTGGCATTATATTAGTAGTAAGAATAATATAGATATATGCCAACCCGCCAAATGTGGGTACAAATGAACTTTGGCAGGTAACATTTTAAAGTTAGGAGCCGGTCTGGCCGCTGATGAATGAAGCTGATAACTCTGTGTCTGTTGGAATCAGCCGGATGCAGAAACAATGCAACACAAATTTTGGCGGTTTTGTGTGTTTGGCTTGGAAACGTAATCTTTATCAGGCAACACTGCTCGTAGTACTAATCCTACATATCCCATGATGCACTCTGTTGTGACGTGTCGTACAACAGTCTGCTACGTGCCTAGCGTGCTGTAGCGATTACGAGCTACGCTGAAACGGAGAAGACGAACAGACCGGCGAGAAACAAACCAGATTAGCTGAAATGAAAGTCAAGTTTAGTTTGGAAACAACTAACGTGGCTAGAGGAAAATCTGATTGGCTGCTGATCAAATAAATAATAAACTACTATTATAATGTTACTGTGACTAGCCAGACCTTCCTCCGCAGCGCTGTGGAGGAAGGTCTGGCTATAAGAGACTAGTTTTTAGGGTATCCGTGTCCGTGTCTCACCCTCAGGGTCCAGCAGCTTGGTGAGGCCCAGGTGCTGCTCCGCCAGGTTGAAGGCGTTCTGCAGGTTGTGATGAGCGTTGGACTTCTTCAGTTTGTCAAAGTCGATCAGATCCGGCCTGAAAGTCAGAGACACAAACGTCAACGCGGCTGGAAAAGCGCTCACGTTTGAGAAAGTTCACGTCATTATTTAAATGATAAAAAAAAGTGTAAAAACTTTGGAAAAAGCGACAAAAAAGCGGAGTTCCAGCCAACTCACAGCGGGTCTGTGAAGGTGGCGAGGCCGACCGGCCGCTGTCACATCAGACTGTGGAACTTCTGAACTCGGACGCAGTCGTACCAAATTTGCAATTAGCCATCATTTTTAGTAAAACGGCCATATTTGAGCTCTACATAGTTGATTACTCGCATAAAAAAGTCTCAGAAGTGAATGTAGTGATGAAATAGCAGATGAACAATGTGTAACATTTCTGAGATCTGTGTGACCTATTCAGAAGACTAGCTGACCTCAGATCAGTGGCCTATGTAAATGTTAGGGCGTTACAAAGGTAGAGACTAGAGCCAAATAAGGAGGAGTTGAGGAGTTGACGTCATCTTTTAGCTTCGTTGAGATTTGCCCGTTTTCAGAAGCAGTTTAACATTGTGAGATCTGCAGAGGAAAGAGGTGTCAATGGGACTGTAAGGTTCTCTGTATGTCCTAGTTACCTCCAAACTGTCCTTATTACACTATGACAAGGTAACATGGTCCCAGTTACCTCCAAACTGTCCTTATTACACTATGACGAGGTAACATGGTCCTAGTTACCTCCAAACTGTCCTTATTACACTATGACGAGGTAACATGGTCCCAGTTACCTCCAAACTGTCCTTATTACACTATGACGAGGTAACATGGTCCTAGTTACCTCCAAACTGTCCTTATTACACTATGACGAGGTAACATGGTCCCAGTTACCTCCAAACTGTCCTTATTACACTATGACAAAAGTAAAATCAGTTTTGCTTTCCATCACCCCTTTAATGGGCTGACACGGTTTCTAAATTTTGAATTTTTCTCTCAAAATATTCATTTTTTTTTCTGAAAATATCCGACTTTTGTACCTGTGTTTGTGTATTAAGATGATGAAGATGAAGGTGATGAAGAGGTTACCTGTGTTTGTGGATGAGAGCGTTGAAGGCCATGCCGTCTCTCCAGCTGGTGCTGAAGTTGTGGATGTTCACATTGGGATACCTGAGGAAACAAACGCCTCGTTAACATTTAACATTTATTATATATATATATATATATATATATATATATTATATATATATATATATATATATATATATATACACCTGAGGAAACAAACGCCTCGTTAACATTTAACATTTATTATATATATATATATATATATATATATATATATATATATATATATATATATATATATATATATATATATATATATATATATATATATATATATATATACACCTGAGGAAACAAACGCCTCGTTAACATTTAACATTTATTATATATATATATATATATATATATATATATATATATATACACCTGAGGAAACAAACGCCTCGTTAACATTTAACATTTCGAGACTCTATAAACTAAACTAACAGAACAACAGAGAGAATATAGCTATATGTAACTCAATAAAGAGAAGTTACAGATCATTTAGAGACTCTTAATACTAATGGATCATTTAGAGACTGTAATATAGATAATTATTATTTAATATATATATATATATATATATATATACATATATGTAAATAAAGAGAAGTGATGGTATTATGGTCTTCTCACCCGGCCGTCTTCATCTGACACCAGAGCAGCAGAGCGTCTTTAGCCGACCGTTTCTCTTTGTTGTCTTCAGTTTCTACACTGATATCCTGGATCTGAAACACATTAATATTACACATTATTATTATTATTATTATTATTATTATTATTATTATTATTATTATTATTATTATAATAATAATAATAATAATAATAATACACAACACACTCACACCTCTTTACCATGGGGTACTTTCCATAAGATCATCTCTCAATGCATCAGACCAGCTATTAGGCTAACTGACATAAAACCATGTTAATCTCTAGGTATGGGAATTTAACATAGGGGTGGACTGACTTATGCCCCCTGTATTTTAATGCATGATCACTAAAGCGTGATTTTTTTCAATGTTTTATACACAAAATACCCCACCCCCTTTACTGCCCTAAGAATCCTAAATATCGGTATTATTAGAACTATTATTAAGTGAGATATTAAAACGTATTGTGATATATTTCTCTGTGTGTGTCAGGATTCCCGAGGACCCTGAACGTCTCTTCTGGATTTTGTGAGGAAGACGGTTTTCAGTTCAAAGGTCCATGCCGAGCCTCATGATGTCACCGCTGGGCTGGGTGTCCATGGCGACAGTCTGGACTTTAACCCCGAGCGGCTCGACCAATCAGAGGCCTCTCTGACGCTGAGTCATAAAGTTTAAACTCAAACATTTACTCTATTAGAGAGGATACATCCTCTGAAACCTTTGATTTTAAAGATGGTTTTAACAACAAATACGTTTAGTTTTTTTGTTCCAACCTCATGTTTGTAACGTGGATTTTAAAAAGTGCTCTGTGAATAAATATAACTTTATTAACTGCCAGCTAAAAACAGCACAACAAACGAAGGAAAAAGCCACAAAAACGAAGAAAAAAATGACGTTTTATGTCTCTTTGTGACGCATCTATAAATAAATATTATTCTTATTAAACTAAAACACACTCGTTGCATGTTGATAAAGTCGATGTTGTTTGTTGATGATGTAAAACTGAACAATAAAGCTTTATTGAAAACCTTCAGTATCAAGATGGAGCATGAATACCCCAGCGTCTACCCCAGTTCATGCAAACACAAATCTTAAATTTCAAGCCAATAGGAATACTTGGAATTGATGGTGGAGGTAAATATTCATGAAAAAGGATGAAGTTTGGGAACGGGCAACACAGATTTAGATAATGAACAACTAAACACGTTACACACTGGGACTTTAACGTTGGTCGTTCCCTAGGCTACGCAGTCGTGGTCAGAGCGCTGCACGGCGGGTTAATTTAAGGGGGGTAAAGTCAGACTTATTGATGAAGTGAGAGGACGGCTGGAGCGCTCGCTCTCTGGTGAAACATCACCTCAGATGAGAGGCCATAGTTAGTGCTATAAAGACGGCGTGCAGACCTGGTGATAGTAATGGTGTTGTTGTGTTTTTGTACGTTTTAAGGCCGTTACACACCGACCAGACGGCCGTTACACACCGACCAGACCACAGCCAGTGGGACTGATCAGTCTCCCCGAGTTGGTCCAAAAAGTTCCTCAGAACACACCGAAGAGACCAGATGTAATATGTCTCCATAACAGCAGGCTGCGCTAATCTGGATTGTCACCCAAAAATGAAAACCGGCAGCTGATTGGACGAACGCGTCACGTGGGTCTGGTTTCTCCAGAAATTCACAGCCAGACTGTCATGGCGGCTCGTTCAGAATACGATCTCATATTGGACTAAAATAGTTCACCGAAACGTGTTTCTGAAAACATTTGAAGAGAGAAATAGGCCGTGCAGCTGCTGAATCTGTCTTCATTTCAGATCAACAAAGGTCAGTTTAGAAGATTTTTGTCAGATTTTGAGAGACTCTAGTCCACTCATCCCGCTCCCCGTTTCCTGGTTAGCTCTCCACCAATCAGATGGCTCATTGAGTCTGACTGCTGGCAGTGCCCGCCCCGCCGATTATACACGTCAAATCAGCCAAAATGAAGGCCGACAGACGGACGACGGCACGAACACACCGAACAGACTCGAGTCACCGACCTCGCCAGACTGTCAGACAGCCGGTTATCGGGTTGGTGTGTAGTAGGCTTTATGATGTTAAAACAAGGGGGCAGAACATACAACCGAGGGGGCAGAGCTGTAACCCCGAGCATGACCTTTAACGTGGCGTTACCTGAAAGCGGTTAAAGCCCATGTTGCAGGGTTTATTTTCTAATGAATTTGTGCAATTTGCTTGTTGGTAATAAACATTTAAACTGTTACCCAACAACATCAAATACAATGGATATCACAAAACGGAATAAAATACGAAAAAGTAGTACTATTTTACAGCGGTTTGCAATGATTCTCTTTTCCCCCACAATGCATTGCACTACGTCACATTGGGAGACGACAGACGAAAGTCTATGCAAAAGCCCCGTCTCTGTTCACTGTCTATGGTCTCGGTCTGTGCCACTGGTCTCTGTTCACTGTCTATGGTCTCGGTCTGTGCCACTGGTCTCTGTTCACTGTCTATGGTCTCGGTCTGTGCCACTGGTCTCTGTTCACTGTCTATGGTCTCGGTCTGTGCCACTGGTCTCTGTTCACTGTCTATGGTCTCGGTCTGTGCCACTGGTCTCTGTTCACTGTCTATGGTCTCGGTCTGTGCCACTGGTCTCTGTTCACTGTCTATGGTCTCGGTCTGTGCCACTGGTCTCTGTTCCCTGTCTATGGTCTCGGTCTGTGCCTCTGGTCTCTGTTCACTGTCTATGGTCTCGGTCTGTGCCACTGGTCTCTGTTCACTGTCTATGGTCTCGGTCTGTGCCACTGGTCTCTGTTCACTGTCGATGGTCTCGGTCTGTGCCACTGGTCTCTGTTCCCTGTCTATGGTCTCGGTCTGTGCCACTGGTCTCTGTTCCCTGTCTATGGTCTCGGTCTGTGCCACTGGTCTCTGTTCACTGTCTATGGTCTCGGTCTGTGCCACTGGTCTCTGTTCACTGTCTATGGTCTCGGTCTGTGCCTCTGGTCTCTGTTCACTGTCTATGGTCTCGGTCTGTGCCTCTGGTCTCTGTTCACTGTCTATGGTCTCGGTCTGTGCCACTGGTCTCTGTTCACTGTCTATGGTCTCGGTCTGTGCCACTGGTCTCTGTTCACTGTCTATGGTCTCGGTCTGTGCCACTGGTCTCTGTTCACTGTCTATGGTCTCGGTCTGTGCCACTGGTGTTGCAAAATATGGCTTTTGGTCTCGACCGAGTCCATGTGTCTTTATTATGTGTATAATAATACTGGAGGGAAAGTGAAACACAGCTTGGACGGGGATGCTGTTCGGCTTTTCACAAGTTTAGACAGCTAGCTACGCCGACGTTTGCTAACGTTAGCGCAACAGCGTTAGCCTAGACTGCTAGCTAGGTAAATATTACGACTGCCTTCGGAGTTTCCTATATCTGCGTCCACGTTGTCAACATAAGACATGTTGGTTAGTGCTCCTTTTGTACCATCATTTTATTGAATGAAATGTTAAACTTTGCTCCTTCGAGATGGTGGGTTTTGTTAGCTACATACAAAGCTAACTGGCTATAGTTAGCCTGTATGCTAGCGGAATTAGCTAACGTTGCGTAACCAGCCAGCAACTTCGGCAATCAGCAGTAGTTTCGGTGAGCTAACCACGACAGTATTGTCGCCCACAATCAACCTCTGCTGCTAAAAGCAGTCAATCTGCAGTGATGATTGAAATAGAGACGCTTGTGGATGTGTTAGCTGTCGTGGTTAGCTCGCCGGAACTACTGCCGAAGCTGCTGGCTGGCTACGCAACGTTAGCTAATTCCGCTAGCACAGGCTAACTATAGCCAGTTAACTTTGTGTGTAACGTAGCTAACAAAAACCCACCCATCTCGTAGGAGCGAAGCTTAACATTTCATTCAATACAATTATGGTACAAAAGGAGCACTAACGCCACATGTCTTATGTTGACAACGTGGACGCAGATATAGGAAACAACGAAGGCAGTCGTAATATTTACCTAGCCGTCTAGGCTAACGCTGTTGCGCTAACGTTAGCAAAACGTCGGCGTAGCTTTAGCTAGCTGTCTAAACTTGTGAAAAGCCGAACAGCATCCCCATCCAAGTAATAAATGAACACTAGGCAAATATGTTGTTACTGGAGCTAGTAGGGTCCATCAAAACATGAGATATCTAATCAAAATGTGTTTACAACGTCGGGGGATTTCACAGGTGGGACTGACTGGCAAGTTAGCCCATAGCTAACATGATGCCTTCTATTTCTAGATCTAGATAGATTACCAGAACTTATCTGAACTAACGACATGATCACTGTCACTAGATATAAAGAAAACATTGACTTTCACTCGGTGCTATTCACTGACAGTAAAAACACCTCTTCCTCATCCCAGTCAGTCACCATAGTTCTAGTACTAGGCTGATACACAGTCACCATAGTTCTAGTACTAGGCTGATACACAGTCACCATAGTTCTAGTACTAGGCTGATACACAGTCACCATAGTTCTAGTACTAGGCTGATACACAGTCACCATAGTTCTAGTACTAGACTGATACACAGTCACCATAGTTCTAGTACTAGACTGATACACAGTCACCATAGTTCTAGTACTAGACTGATACACAGTCACCATAGTTCTAGTACTAGGCTGATACACAGTCACCATAGTTCTAGTACTAGACTGATACACAGTCACCATAGTTCTAGTACTAGACTGATACACAGTCACCATAGTTCTAGTACTAGGCTGATACACAGTCACCATAGTTCTAGTACTAGACTGATACACAGTCACCATAGTTCTAGTACTAGACTGATACACAGTCACCATAGTTCTAGTACTAGACTGATACACAGTCACCATAGTTCTAGTACTAGACTGATACACAGTCACCATAGTTCTAGTACTAGACTGATACACAGTCACCATAGTACACAGTCACCATAGTTCTAGTACTAGACTGATACACAGTCACCATAGTTCTAGTACTAGACTGATACACAGTCACCATAGTTCTAGTACTAGACTGATACACAGTCACCATAGTTCTAGTACTAGACTGATACACAGTCACCATAGTTCTAGTACTAGACTGATACACAGTCACCATAGTTCTAGTACTAGACTGATACACAGTCACCATAGTTCTAGTACTAGGCTGATACACAGTCACCATAGTTCTAGTACTAGGGTGAAGCACGTCTCCCCAACGTGACGTCATCACCGAATTGCGTTTAAAAACCCACTAAACGACTAAAACGGCGAAAACTGGCCTTTAACACTATTTGGTGACATTTTTAACAATGATATACATATGTTGAGTACTTTATGTACCCATTAATCAACAGTGGTGGTTAACCTGCAACATGGGCTTTAACGTGGCGTTACCTGGAAGCGCAGCGTGACCTTGAACGTGGCGTTACCTGGAAGCGGTTAACGTGGCGTTACCTGGAAGCGGAGGATGATGGTCCAGATGAGGCCGAGCGTCAGGCGGTGGTTCCCGTCCACGATGTCATGTGACCCCATGTTCTCCAGGTGAACCCGCTGCTCCTTCAGGAACTGCAGAGCCTTGTCCACGTTCTCCAGGCAGTGGATCCGCATCCTTCCTTTGGTCGGCTTCGGCTGCACACAGAGGAGGAGAAGGAGAAGAAGAAGAAGAGGGAGGGGGAGGGGGGTTCAGCGGGCACTTCCTCTGCTACAGACTCAATGTGTAGACTTCGGTGTGAATAAACAGGGTACTTCATTCAGAATAGTTAAGACACAGATTTTGCCTTTAACAAATATTGCGCCCCCCTGTGATTTGGATATTGCACTAGTCCATATTGTGATTTTTGATAAAATTGTGATTAATCGTGCAGCCCTACACCAAATACGAGCTCTGAACTGTCCCCTCAGTCCCTCCCCAGGGCCCGACATTAAGGCTGGTTAATTAAAGTTAATGTTGAGCCCTGCTCCATCTATTGTCTTTCTCTCGCTGTCTTCCAGACAGATCTATAAACCATCTGACGGGAAACAGGAACTGTGGAATATAAAGTCTACTTGTGGTACGTCGGGGGGGTTAAAGATGGTGACCATCCCACCGCTGGTCTGAACTCACAGCCAACATGCCGAGAGGAAGACGGTGAGCGCCGTGGACGATATACGCTGTAAAGAGGCTGATCCTGAATCAGAATAAAAGACATCATCTCAAGCACGTCTGCCTGCCTGCCTGCCTGCCTGTTAAACTCAAGGCCTGCGGAGAGATATCTCTTTAAAAGTACATTTAGAACAGCTAAAACCAATGTGTGATTCATCACTATTAAACGTTTGAATAGACAGCTGTCGACAGTTCACTTTTTGAAGGCAGTTTTCACAATGAAAGACCAGTAAAGAATAAAGAGATTGATGTTATATGAGAGGGATCAGTGGGGGGGGGGTTAGTTTTAAACCTTGTGTCGTCGTCCCGTCGACCTGCAACTTTGGGTTTTTCTGAGTCGAAATATCAACATTTTATTGTTCTTTTTCTACACTTTTCTTGACATTTTTGTCGATTTTATTCCAATTCTTTGGAATTTTTTATGTTTTTTTTCACTTTTTTTTGTCACTTTTTTAACAAGTTTTTGTCACCTTTGGCGATGTTTTTTATTTTTTTCACTTTTTTCAGCGTTCAAAAATAAAAACATTTTTCAATCAATTTTCTGTCGATTTTTTTTCTGCATTTTTGTAGCTTTTCCAACATTTGTCATTTTTTTCAATGTTTTTCTGTCATCATTGTGATATAGAAAAGTTTTTGTAAACGAGGCCTACAGGAGGGTTAACACAGGATGTTGAGAAAACCGTCTTCCTGGCCCTGAATGCAGCACAGGAAGGGAACAGGGAAGTGTGTGAGGGTGGGGGGCCCGGCCCCACACTCAAAGACTTCTCAAATCTCAACACATGATGGAAATGATAAGGAGACGTACAGCGCCCGTAAACCTTATCACATGTAACGTTTTCTACTTTAAAATACATTATCTATCGATCAATAAATAGAGACGTTGATTATACACAAACAATCAACAAAAACATTGAAAGAGGCGAACAAAAAAGTTGAAAAAAAACAACAAAAACGTTGAAAAATGGCGATTAAAACGAGAGAAAACTAACTGGAAAAAGGGTGACAAAAACACTTTTACTGCATGAAGCTGGAATAAAAAGTACCGTTGGGTAACGGTTCTGAGTCAGCCCAAAAGTTCAGCAGGAAAACACAGAACTCAACTTGAATGTCTCTATGTTATCCCCAATCTGTCTGGATCTCTGAGCTGGAGGAAAGCAGTCAAATGTAATGAACTGTAAAAAGTTACATTACTTTGATAAAGTCATTGGAATAGTTACACTACTATTTTAAAGTGAGTGGCGACAGCCAGCTCTACGTTAGGGATGAGGCTGGAAGGGAAACAGCTACGGCGACGATACACGGTCTAGATTACAACACTCCTGAGGAACCAACACACGTTTCCTGGGACAAAGTATTCACATATTTGTATGTTATGGTAGATTTTGTGAGACTTACAGGCCGGCTACGTGGCAGCATAACATCTGCAGAGCCGATGTTCCAACACTACTCTATAACCACTATAATCAGAGAAACTGGAGACACCGGACACAGAGCAGCGTAGTAGCTCCGTGGAGATGTGTATAAAGTATAAAATGTCCCTGGAAACAGTATTATATAACGTAAATCAAGTAGACTCTACAAGCTAGGGCTGCACAATATATAGTTTTTTTTATCGTCATCGCAATATCAACTGGCGCAATATACATATCGCGAAAGGTTGCGATATATCGCGATAGACGCTACGAGATTTTTTGTGTTACAAGAGAATATCAGTAGAAAATTGCACTTTAAAGTGTAAATGTTACAGGTGCCTGTTATTGTCAATTCTATGTTCAATTTGTTCAATAAAAGAAATGATTGTGTTTCAAATTTTAAAAGAATACTGAAAGCAACAGAAAGGCAGAACTGAGTACTCTAATATCTGTTGATTTATCGCAAGTTATGTCGTTATCGTGATATTCAACAACGTTATCGCAGATTTTCCTCATATGGTGCAGCCCTACTACAAGCCTAAAAATAGGACAGTCTTCTATTTCTATGTTATACGCAAGGTGTGTGCGGATCTTTCACACAGAAACGGATCATAAAGTGTCTTTATGTCCTTTAAATTAAACTACAGATACACAGGGAATGCCCCAATGTCTGTCAGTGAGCGTGTTGGCCGTTTGGTTTGGAGAGTTTCTGGTTTTAGTTCTTGTTTCCTCTGATAACAGCTGACAGTAGATTGATGTTTCACAGCTCTGTGACAGTAGGTTGATGTTTCTCTGTGACAGTAGGTTGATGTTTCACAGCTCTGTGACAGTAGGTTGATGTTTCTCTGTGACAGTAGGATGATGTTTCACAGCTCTGTGACAGTAGGATGATGTTTCACAGCTCTGTGACAGTAGGTTGATGTTTCTCTGTGACAGTAGGATGATGTTTCACAGCTCTGTGACAGTAGGTTGATGTTTCTCTGTGACAGTAGGATGATGTTTCTCAGCTCTGTGACAGTAGATTGATGTTTCACAGCTCTGTGACAGTAGGATGATGTTTCACAGCTCTGTGACAGTAGGTTGATGTTTCACAGCTCTGTGACAGTAGGTTGATGTTTCACAGCTTTGTGACAGTAGGTTGATGTTTCACAGCTCTGTGACAGTAGGTTGATGTTTCTCAGCTCTGTGACAGTAGATTGATGTTTCTCAGCTCTGTGACAGTAGGTTGATGTTTCTCAGCTCTGTGACAGTAGATTGATGTTTCACAGCTCTGTGACAGTAGGTTGATGTTGCACAGCTCTGTGACAGTAGATTGATGTTTCACAGCTTTGTGACAGTAGGATGATGTTTCACAGCTCTGTGACAGTAGGTTGAGGTTTCTCTGTGACAGTAGGATGATGTTTCACAGCTCTGTGACAGTAGATTGATGTTTCACAGCTCTGTGACAGTAGGTTGATGTTTCACAGCTCTGTGACAGTAGGTTGATGTTTCTCTGTGACAGTAGGATGATGTTTCACAGCTCTGTGACAGTAGGTTGATGTTTCTCTGTGACAGTAGGATGATGTTTCACAGCTCTGTGACAGTAGATTGATGTTTCACAGCTCTGTGACAGTAGGTTGAGGTTTCTCTGTGACAGTAGGATGATGTTTCACAGCTCTGTGACAGTAGATTGATGTTTCACAGCTCTGTGACAGTAGGTTGATGTTTCTCTGTGACAGTAGGTTGATGTTTCACAGCTCTGTGACAGTAGGTTGATGTTTCACAGCTCTGTGACAGTAGGTTGATGTTTCACAGCTCTCCGTCCCGCTGTGACTCACACAATCCTACCCCCTCTTACCCCCTCAGTGCAATCAGACTCTGTGCAATAACTGCTGTGTTCACTGTTTTTATCTATTTATTGAGAATGTGTTATCTTTATTTTTTACTCTATGCTGCTATTTGGAGAGGATTGCTCCAACAGAATTTTGTTGTATCGCATACAATGACAATAAAGATCTATCTATCTATCTACGCCGTGTAGCGCTGCAGGTGGAGACGGTTATAAGATACATTCAGAAGCACAGCGTCAGCGTAACCTCCGGCGCAGCTGTATCCCTTCTAGCCACAAGCCTACTTTTGTCACATCTGTGAATATGCAAAGCAGTGCATTGTGGGAAGACAGCAGTGTGTGTGTGTGTGTGTGTGTGTGTGTGTGTGTGTGTGTGTGTGTGTGTGTGTGTGTGTGTGTGTGTGTTTACCAGTCTCTCCCCGGAGAGGACCTCCAGCAGCTTGATGAGCATGCGTCCATCCCTCAGGTCCAGGTACAGGTCAGAGATCCTGCACGACACCCGGGACAGGTGAGAGTTGACCCACTTAGTGAAGGTCTTCTTCTGGACCGCCTCTCGCTCATCTACACACACACACACACACACACACACACACACACACACACAGAGATACACTGGTAAGAGCCAATGAGGTTTAACCATGTATGAGCTAATTTAAATATCTCACATTACTGTATTGGGTCACGTTAACATAAGTTAGCATGTCAGAAAATGGTGAAAAATGTGGACCAGTGTTCCCCAAAAAGCCCAAGATGACATCCTCAAATGTCGTGTTTTGTCCACAACTCAAAGATCTTCAGAGAAGAGAGTGTGAGGGACTCTCTGAGTAATGAGCGTGGCTCCGCCTCCAGCGCTGCGTCCGTCCGTGGGGGGGGGGAGACTTTCTTACCCTGCAACTGTTTGAATCGACCCTCCAGCAGGGTGTAGTTAGACTGCAGCTCCGCCTCCATCACCGGCCCCCAATATCCTAAACTGATGCACTTATATATATATTTTAGATTTATCGTCCGAAAAGATCCAGCACGAGAGGAAAAGTAGTCCCGGCGAATCACAGCTGCAGATCAGCGCTCTGACGGCTCATAGCTTCAGTTCATCTCAGGTCTGGACTCTGGGCTGATTTTACAGCTGGAAACTAAATGTTCTCTCAGGGGAAACGGGTTTTAGAGACAGCAGAGAAGGTCCTCTAAATCCAGACGGATCCCACTTCTCTACGTCGTCTCTGAGGGGAGACTGGTTGTAAAGAAAGTGTTGAAGGTCTTTCAAAATCCACAAGATGTTTAGTTCAAGTCCAGCGTCTTTCCCTCTGAAATCTGTCCTACGTTCAGCAGCTGTTCACACGATTTCACCGGAGAATATCTTGTCGGAGAGGAAACTTCTTCCTTTAGCTCCATACGCTAGAGAATGAATGCTCAGACAGATAAAACCTTCTGTCAAAAGGGTTAAAAAGTAACCTTAAAGAAGTGAATGAGAGTAGAAAATCTCCAAAATGACTTTAAAGTCCAAACGGAGAAAATAGGTCGACGTGCAGCTGAAGACGGAGACGTCTGAGACAGAGAGTCCACAGGTCAAAGGGAGGGTGTGTGTGTGTGTGTGTGTGTGTGTGTGTGGCCCCGCCCACTGCAAACAGAGGGAGGGGGGGGGAAGGGGAGGAAACACCCCGCTCTCCTCTGAATAAACACTGTTAAAAATAAAAAATGGGATCCATAAATTCCTGAAATTCCAGGTTTTAGTCGAACATTTGAACTTCACGTGAAGCTCCAGATTCTGAGTTTTCAGTTTAATCTTTCCCTCTTTAGGGTTTATCTGAATGTCAGCATCTCACACAACGCAGAACATTTGTAAATTATATATATAAATATATATAAGATCCTTTTAGTTTAACATGAAACAGCCCTGAAATCCCTATCACCAAACCCACCAGACTCCATGTAAATAATCAGGACTTTTATCATTGTAAAACACACTTCATTCAAAGTGGACAGAAACTAAATAAAACTACCAAAAGCCGTCTTGGTTCATCTTTCCACTGTTCCAACAATCACCACTCTGGTTTGGTTTAAATAAACCCTTAATTCACCCATTTACATGTGGAGATATGCTGGCTCTATACACGCTAAAAGTCCTGATTATTTACATGGAGTCTGGTGGAGATATGCTGGCTCTATACACGCTAAAAGTACTGATTATTTACATGGAGTCTGGTGGAGATATGCTGGCTCTATACACGCTAAAAGTCCTGATTATTTACATGGAGTCTGGTGGAAATATGCTGGCTCTATACACGCTAAAAGTCCTGATTATTTACATGGAGTCTGGTGTAGTTTGGTGATGGTGATTTCGGGGCTGTTTCATGTTAAACTAAAAGGATCTTACTCTTTAACTAAAAGGTCCATCTCTGTAGGGATCCATCCCATAATGTTGTCAGACACTTAGAATAATAATCGGAGTCTGTCAGCAGCAACAACAGAACTTTCAGTGGAGGGAATAATATTTTATATATTGATATAGTATGACATTTCTTAATATATGTGAACATGTTCTGCCAGCTGGAGAACCATTTAATAAGAACATGTGTTGGGTGTTTTACAGTGTAGAGCGTTTCAGCCAATGACGTTACAGCCTGACGATGATGTCATGGAGGGGAGAGGAGGGGGAGGGGGGGTTTCCCTTCATTGTTTTTTTACATTCCTGACTGAAGGACAGGAAATAAGGAACAAACATCCTACACACACACACACACACACACACACACACACTCTCTCTCTCATACACACACACACACATTCTCTCATACACACACACACACTCTGAGACAGACAGACACACACACACTCTCTCATACACACACTCTCATACACACACACTCTCTCATAAACACTCTCATAAACACACACACACCTTTCTATCTGTAGATTATTTTGTAGTAGATTAGTATTTTTTATATTATATATATATATATATATATATATATATATATATATATATATATATATATATATATATATATATATATATATAGTTATTGTTTCTAATCTTTTGGATTGAGTAGTTATTTGTGTTTATTTAGTAAAATCTGATGAAAACACATTTAGTATTTTTTAAATGTATGACCCAGTTTCACTACTTTATTAATTATTATGGTTTATTTACTTATATTCCTAAACTTATAGTTTAGATTGTTGTGATTTTAGGAATATGAAGCAAGATATTTTCAGGAAATGACATCACAATAAGCAGAAATCCTAACGTAGTAACGTAGAGTAACGATCTGAAACTCCATCTGGGATTTTAACCAATCAGAATCTGATTAAACCACTTCCTGTCGGCAGGCTGCTGCTGTGCTGCACAGAAATCACATTAACCAATAGGCTGGTTGGAGAGGAGCTGCTCCTCGCCTGTAGAGTGGCCGAGAGCAGCCGGGGGCGGGACTAAAGGCCGCGGTCACGTCAGACAGATAACAGCTGACCCAGCAGCCTTCAGGCTCTCTTTGGCATTTTTAATGATGTTTTTTAAATTTTTTGTCACTTTTTCAACACGTTTTTTGTCACCTTTGGCGGTGTTTTAGGCAATTTGTTTTCTGCGTTTTTGTCACTTTTCCCGACGTTCTTTTGTCATAGTTCTGATATTTTTTTTTTGTCAAGTCGGACAGTTTCCAGCTGATACCAGCAGCCTTCAGGCTGAACAGGAAGTCACAGAAACACTCACATCCTGTTAGGTCTGATTCTGATCTAATAAAATGTTATCAGACCCAAATATCAGCTCCTACACAGTCTCAGATGTTTATATTATGACAGAGTAGCTGTCAGAATCCTCTACATGCGATCTGTTGCTGATTTTAATTACCAACAGACTGTAGATGATCTGTAATCTGATCAGATTTAGTCTCTCTGACTTCTAAACGTAACTACCAGCCACACAACATGTGTTCTGTTCAGAATAAGCCTTTAAATCAGACACATAGCAGTTAAAATCCCTCCAGTTCAAATCAATAAAAAGTTTATATAAAACGTCATCATGTTGAGTTGATTCTGAACCAATCAGCTGTTAGATCAGCTGAGAGGCCGGCGTTTCCCAGCATGCCCCTGGGTCCGCAGTCGGTGAAAAGCAACTGCGCTGCCTGGGTCTCAAACCTGTGGCCACCTTGATCTCGTGAGGTCATCGTTGCCCACGTGTGATTGACGTCAGAGCAAGTCGGGATCAAGTCGGACACAAATCTACCCAGCATGCATTGGGGGCGATCGCCGGTGATCGATTCTGCGCAGACCTGGCTCATCTCCAACGAGCCTACATTTACCAGGGAGTCTGCACTCATCCCTTCAAAATAAAACAACCTGAGGGTTTGTCCCTTCACAATAAAATAAATGTAAAATACTCAAAAAACATAAATAATAAATGTAATAAAAATACTTCATACAAAAATAATTAAAAAATATAATAAAACTACTCAAAATAAATATATTAAAAATAATAAAAATGTAATATTTATATAAATATTTAAAATAAAATAAAAACAGAAAGAAAGCAGAACTTGAGGACCTATTTAGTCCTCAGACTAAATAAAAGCAAACTAACAGCCACGGAGTATGGGAAAGAGGCGGCGGCAGCGGCGGTCCTACCTGCGAGCGCCTTGATGCGGGAGCGTTCGAAGAGGCGGGCGGAGCTGTTCTCGTTGTCCCAGTCCTCGTCCCAGCGGTTGTTGACCGTGTCGTTGCTGCTGTACTGCTGCTGCAGCTCCAGGTGCTCCAGGTCGGCGGCCACCGTCGTCATCATGACCTCGGACCTCTGACACACGCCTCAAAGTCAGCGGGGACGCGTCCACATCGGCCGCTTCAGGCCCGGCCTGCAGGGAGCACACATACATCAAATACAGCTGGTCACAGGGCATTCTGGGAAATCAATCAGGTCAGATCATTTACAGACAGAGTGATGATGATCATCATGATGTCACACCACCACCACCACCACCACAACAACAACAACAACAACACTGTCATCATGGGGAGTGAATACTCAATCATTTTAAGTAAAAATGCTCCAATCAAAATATTATCAACAAAATGTACACACACACGCACACACACAAACACACACAGAGACACACACACATACATAGACACACACACACAAACAAACACGCGCACACACACACACAGAGAGACACATATACACACACACACACAGAGACACACACACACGTAATATTTTTATTTGTAATCTTCTGCATGTGTGTGTGCTGCTGTGTGTGCGTGTGTGTCTCTCTGTGTGTGTGTGTGTGTCTCTCTATGTGTGTGTGTGTGTGTGTGTGTGTGTGTGTGTCTCTCTATGTGTGTGTGTCTCTCTATGTGTGTGTGTGTGTCTGTGTGTGTGTGTGTCTGTGTGTGTGTGTGTGTGTGTGTGTGTGTGTGTGTCTCTGTGTGTGTGTGTGTGTGTGTGTGTGTGTGTGTGTGTCTCTGTGTGTGTGTGTGTGTGTGTGTGTGTGTGTCTCTGTGTCTGTTTCCCTCTATCTCTCTGTGATGTCGTGCAGACGCTGCGCTCCCATTGGCTGCTGGGAGAGCTAATGGACAAAGTGCAGGAGCCATTACAGCACTCAGAGCTGCAGACGCGTCCTCAGGGACTAAACTAATGGATCCCACTTCCCAGAATCCTTTGCTGGGGGAGGGAGACAGATCCATGATCAGTCTGAGGTCAGAGGTCAGCAGAGGAAACTAAGAGTGGGGCTGGATCCCAATATTACAATATTCCTTCCATTTTCAAGTTTGAGATTTGAATATTTGTGTCTTTGGAAGAAAAAAAACGTGCACGCAGACTGAAATTAATTCATCATGTGTCCAGACAAGGCTAGCAGCAGCAGCGCCGCGTCAGACACCTTTGTGCTGTGCAAAGACATAGAAAACGCCACGCAGCCGTCACGCCACGCTCACGCCACGCAGCCAGCGTTCTTTGTGCTGTATTTGTAGGCCATACTGTATATTACTTATCTTTAATATTCTACTTGCTGTACGTGGGAGGGAGGGAAACGTTCACGTCTGGCACATATTGCAGAATTGACGATCAAGTTGACTTGACTTGACCAGGAGATCAGACTCGGCGTTAACGGTACTGTACACAGGAAACAGCCCTGCCTCTATAGCTGCCACAGATCCAGCTGAACCACTACCTGACACCAGCTCGGAGCTGACTGGGTCCTGCAACAACAGACGCTCGCTTCGGCTCTTCTTTCTCTCCTTCTCCGTGATTTGAAGCTGCCTTCACGTCCCAAACGCTGCCGCCGACGCTTCCAAGCTCAAAAAATGGCATTGGCTCCAACTGTAAAGCAGCTGCAGCCTCATATTTACTACATCATGATTCTGCTCCGTGCTGCAGGGCGGGGTCTCCAGGAAATGACTCTCTGTGTGTGTGTGTGTGTTCTGTTCAGAGGAGTGATGTCATTTTTCTCCTGCTATCTCTGGAACAAAAACAGACGACTCCTCACTCACTGGTTTTGTAGAAGTATAGAGTATAGTAGTTATTTGTAGTATACATATATGTGTATGTATGTATGTATGTATGTATGTATGTATGTATGTATGTATGTATGTATGTATGTATGTATGTATGTATGTATGTGTGTGTGTGTGTGTGTGTGTGTGTGTGTGTGTGTGTGTGTGTGTGTGTGTGTGTGTGTGTGTGTGTACTGTGCATGTGGATCTACTCCACTGAAGGTCCAACATTTGAGCATGTGTATGAATAAAGTGATTTCTTCCATATTTTAACCAGATTAAAAGGTCATATTTAGATCTATCCTCTGATGTAACAGCAGCTGGTTAACAACTGACACACAGCGGGACATTCCTCATGTTTATATGAGGTATGGGTGTGTGTGTGTGTTGAACAAATGGGCAGCAGGTGTGTGTCACCCATTTCCCAGCTGTTCACTCACACACACACACACACACACACACACACACACACACTGTAACAGGCATTTGATGGTCTCTATGCTAAGCTAACACATGCTGCTGAGATACAGACAGCTACACGGTGAGACTGGCTGTTTGCAGGAGTTTTAATACTTTAGTTTGTTTTGTAATCCAAATGTTCAGCAGCAGTCAGCGTCCACTAAAAGTTCTGTTGTTGCTGCGGACAGACTCAGATTATTATTCTAAGTGTCTGACAACATTATGGGATGGATCCCTACAGAGATAGACCTTTTAGTTAAAGAGTAAGATCCTTTTAGTTTAACATCAAACAGCCCCGAAATCACCATCACCAAACCCACCAGACTCCATGTAAATAATCAGGACTTTTAGCGTAAAACACACTTCATTCAAAGTGGACAGAAACTAAATTAAACTACCAAAAGCTGTCTTGGTTCATCAGGATTTTTAGCGTGTATAGAGCCAGCATATTTCCACCAGACTCCATGTAAATAATCAGGATTTTTAGCGTGTATAGAGCCAGCATATCTCCACCAGACTCCATGTAAATAATCAGGATTTTTAGCGTGTATAGAGCCAGCATATCTCCACCAGACTCCATGTAAATAATCAGGATTTTTAGCGTGTATAGAGCCAGCATATTTCCACCAGACTCCATGTAAATAATCAGGATTTTTAGCGTGTATAGAGCCAGCATATCTCCACATGTAAATGGGTGAATTAAGGGTTTATGAACCAAGACGGCTTTTGATAGTTTGATTTAGTTTCTGTCCACTCTGAATGAAGTGTGTTTTACAATGATAAAAATACTGATTATTTACATGGAGTCTGGTGATGGTGATTTCGGGGCTGTTTCATGTTAAACTAAAAGGATCTCACTCTTTAACTAAAAGGTCTATCTCTGTATGTGATGTTGTCAGAGCATCCATCACGCTACTTTAACTAATTTATTATTCATCAGGTAAACAGGCACTCAGAGAAAGATTACTATTGATCCGATCGATAACAGACCGTCTGCAGCTTCTATTGGCTGACTGAACAGAGAGTCCCTCGAAACAGGAAACACTCTGTTGTTACTCTGAAGAAGTATCCAGTTACTTTACTAGGGTTGGCCATCGTTGATTCTTTATTTTGATTCCAGTTCTTATTGATTCTTTGAGGGGTGGAAACAGGTCACATGCTTATTTCACAAATAAGAGGAATATTATTTTGATTGAATGGTGGGTTGTAGTTTTACAGATTCTTCAGCGTAACAGAAAGCCAGACTAGAGCGCTGCTTACTGAGCTCCATGGCTGCAACACAAACGATTCCAAAAGTAGGAATCGGTTCTCGATGCCCAACCCTACCGGTCACTGGTAGAACTTTAGTTATGAGGCGAGTAGGGCTGCACAATGAATCTGCCAGCAACATTAGTTCACCAACTACTGCAGGTAGTAACTACTAGTTTCTTCAATGACACACACCTGCTTTTCCTACTGATTGAAGAAGACTTAAGTGAACTGAATATAGAAAGAAAAGTTCATTCTTGACTTTAAAGTAATGTGAAATAGTGTGACAAAAAAATCTCAACTCAAGTTCCACCCTGCAAGCCTTCTCTATACCTTTCAACCACTTCCCTCTGCTGACGAGGACTGTGAGGTGCGGGTGAAAGCTCTGGAAAAGGCTAGTATGGGGACCTTGAGTTAAGCAACGTATAAGTAAGTATTCGTACGACACAGAATTAACGTATACAGCTAATTTCTGGAGTTGACTAATATGGAGTTAGATTTTTGAGTTTATTTTCTAAATTAGACTGCAGCTTTTGTAAAGGGATACTCTTTGATGGGGTTATATTTCGGCATTCATTCATTGGGTTTTGGGGAACGTGAGTCAACTAATTAGTGTAGAGTACTTTACAGCAGTTGAAGTACACTTAGAGTACAAGAAGAAAAGAGCAGAACATGGAAATACTGAAGTACAAGTACAACTACAGTACTTATAACTTGTAGTTTGGTATAGTTACATAACACTCTCTGAGGGTGCGTTTCAAATCTCCACCAGAGCTGCAAAGATGAATGGATTAGTCGTCAACTATTAAAATAATCTCAAACTATTCTGATAATCCATTCATCAGTTTGAGTCATTTATGATAAATCAGGTAAACTAGTGTGATGTCAGCTTGTTAAATGTGAATATGTTCTAGTTTCTTCTCTCCTCTGGGACGGGAGATCTTTAAGGAAGTCATCTTGGACTTTTTAGGAAACTCTGATGGACATTTTAGAGACAGAACTACTGATCCATTCATCCAGAAGATAATCCACACATTAACGAGCTCCGACAGCGTTGATAAAGAGCTGATTGGCTCCCTAACAGCAGACCAACCGGACGTTTCCTTCATTATTAATACTCCTCAGCTTCATTATTGATCGCCACTCATTCCTTTCATTAACGCATCGTTCATTCCTTTCATTATTCACTCAGAGCCGTTCTTTAAGCCTGGGGTTGTCCAGCTGTTCTGCACATATATGTATAAAGTATAGTATAAACTATCACCCAATTCTGTCTTTCATCTTCTAGCTTCATTCACAACTTATTAACACTATAGTTCTACACTTACTTTTGCATATAATGGTCAAAAAACCCAGTTCATAGTAAATAATACCAAATATTTGAGTTAAAAAACCCAGAAATTATAAATATTTTGGACTAATAGTTAAGATCTGAGAAATATATGTTGATGGATGATCACAGCCTGTTTTATTTGTGGCAGATTTTGGTTGAGAGAATCCCATATTTGTGATATAATATATAATGTGTGATGTAGAAACGTGGGAAACGAAGACAATGGGGGGGTTAAACAGGGTCAGTCTGTTTGCTGCTGCGCCACGCGACGGCGCCGAGGCATTTAGACGCTCTATTTCAATGTGTGATTATCTCGTTGTGTTTTCAGTATCAACGTTACACAGAAACATAGGTTTAAACGTATTACTTCAGGCCGCGGAGCAGAGTTCATGTCCCGGGAGAACTTATCCCTCCTGATGTCCCCGTTTTGAAAGTTTCAACATCAGAATTTAGGGTTTTTTTAAGCAAATTGCCCAAAAATAACATAAATGGTTCCATACCACGCTCTTCACAAGTAAAATGAAGGATAAGATATCTACTTCCATTGAATGTTTGATGTTTTATTCAATTTGACAGCATTTGGAGAAAAATAAAAAACAGTATCCTGACTAAACTTTTAACTGTCGAAATATCAATTTCAGATTTTTTCAACAAAACTAAAAATGAGGTAGGCTTTAATTTCATATAAATGAGGTTCATTGACCATGAATTCCCCCCCCAAAAAAGTGTAAAACTAGAGGCAATAAGTTCATGTTAGTGGTGTATCTGGTGGTAGTGGGAAAATAATCGCAGGAAAAATACATTTTAAAAAGGGTCTAAATAAGGAGAATAACAAGTTGCATGGTGGACGGGCAGACAACCTAACAGGAAACGTTTGCAGCGATCTGTCCCTTCTTTACGTTGGGACTGGGACGGGGACAACAAGTTACGTTTAGACCAAAAACAGCTTGTTAGCACAGGCGTAGATCTGGGGGGCGGATGCATGGGGATGTGGGCCTCTCCTATCTTTAGAAGAGGTAGTTTTGTCCCGCTCAAAATATATGAAAGACTCCCCAAAAGAGGTAAAAAAGGGGGGCTCAAAACATGTTTATATCCTGTATATATGTCTACAGACCCCCCTACAGCGGACCATACCATCTAAACCAAATCAAAACATGTTTATATCCTGTATATACGTCTACAGACCCCCCTACAGCGGACCATACCATCTAAACATGTTTATATCCTGTATATACGTCTACAGACCCCCCTACAGCGGACCATACCATCTAAACCAAATCAAAACATGTTTATATCCTGTATATACGTCTACAGACCCCCCTACAGCGGACCATACCATCTAAACATGTTTATATCCTGTATATATGTCTACAGACCCCCCTACAGCGGACCATACCATCTAAACATGTTTATATCCTGTATATATGTCTACAGACCCCCCTACAGCGGACCATACCATCTAAACATGTTTATATCCTGTATATACGTCTACAGACCCCCCCCCTACAGCGGACTGGATGGGTTCCAGTCACCGGCTACTTGTTAAGTGTTCCCCAGGATGATTCTTTGGTCTGTGGGTTGGGTAGAGGAGCCATTTAAATATCAAACCCAGTATTTAAATGGATCGATGTTTAATGATTTCAAGTTTGGAGCTCCTGGCTCCAACGATGTGTTGTTGACATGTTCAGGATTCCTAAAAACACCTGATGATGATCGGAATATGCAGGAGAATAATCATTTCCTTTACATAAATAAAGACATTTGGACAATAAGTTGATGCAGAAATATTCACCAGAATGCAGGAATCATTTCCTGGGGGGGGGGGGCGCCCCCCCCCCAAATGTTGGCACAAGCTACGCCCTTGCTAGTTAAGATTACAAAAAACAGAAGGGGGGGGCACCGTCAGTCTGTTTCCAGCATGTTCTGCCCCCCCCCCCCGGCCCGCAGAGCCTCCCACAGCCGGGGACAGCTGCTGCAGGCCGGACACATCCCGGACAACACACCGCAAATGTGCGCTGTTTATTATCTCACGCACACGCGCGCACACATACAGAGAGACACACACATACAGAAACACACACACACACACACACACACACACACACAGACACACACCCTCCTCCCGCCGCGGCCACGCCTGTTTTTGCCTCCATGGCGCACCGTTATTTTCCTCCATCCTGCAGCCGAGACTAATGGCTGCCAGGGCGGGGGCACGGGCGGCGGACACGCGGGCCGAGGCGCACCAAGGCACGGATACAGAGCGCGGATCCGCCCGGGGATAGAGGGAGAGGACTGGGGCCTCCGTCCGGGGAGACTCTCTGCTGCAGACCCGAGCAGCAGAGTCCGAGAGGCCGACATGAAGCTATCCGAGGATCCGTGCGCGTCGCTCCGCAGCGCTCCAATCACAGCACAGCGACAATAGAGACACAGCAGAGCCAGTAGAGACACACAAAGACACACAAAGACACACATAGAGACACACAGACACACACAGAGACACAGTAGGGCCGCTTACCTGCTCAGAAGAGTCCACTAACTTCCAAGAAGAGAGTGCAAACAGAGGAGCGACCGACGGACAGGAGGAGGAATCTGCTGCTTCTGCTGCTGCTGCTGCTGCAGGGAATGACGGGAAATAATCCGCACTGCCCCCCCTCCCCCTCCTGCAAGGGCGTAGCTTTAGTTTCCACATGGGGGGGGCACATTAACAGGTCGGCCCCCATAAACACTTTAATTGCTGCATTCTGAGAAGTGTTTCTGCAACAACTTATGGTGCAAATGTCTTTGTTTATGTAAAGGAAATATTCTCCTGTGTTGTTGACAACTTTCTGCATATTCAAAACATAACATGTAACGGTGAAGACTAAATATGACAAAAAGCATCAATAAAAAAAAATGACATGAAAAGTAAAAATAAACGTCATAATCAGAATCAGCTTTATCGGCCAGGTTCCCGTAAACAAACAGGGAATTAGACTCTGGTTCATCTTTGCTCTCAGAGTACAACACCTAACATATACAGAATGAAAACAGAAAGGACAGTAAGACATGTAAAAATCAGTCTGGTGTTTCCCTCCTTTCATCCTTACTTAAAAACGGACATAAAGTCTAGAGCTGCAGAGATTAATAGATGAGTCATCAACTATTACATCCATCTATTCTGATAACCCATTCATCAGTCTGAGTCATTTTTATGATTAAACAGGTCAACTTGTGTGATGTCAGGAACAGCTTCTTTCCACAAGGCATCGCCACGCTGAACACACTCACTCATTAGCACACACATTCATACCTTCACATACGGACCATGTGCAATAACCAGTACTTTTAGTGTGTATATTTCTTTCTAATTCTGTGTGCATATACATTTTGTGTGTATATTTCTTTCTAATTTGTTGTTTTACTATTTCTTTCTTGTCTTTTAGATTTAGATTTATAATACTGGGTGAACTGCTTTCGTTTCGTTGTTCATTTTGCACAATGACAATAAGTTTTCGGATTCGGATGTCAGCTCCTTCATTCCAGCAGCAGTCAGACTCTTTAATGCAACATCATAATGTAGCACTGCTAGCTGGTTCTGCAATATGAGCTGGACAATATCCTGCACTATGCATATTTATCTATTTATCACTCTTTGCTACCTCCAATTTATCTGTATATCTGTGTTTATATACTGTCTGTTTATATAAGGGTTTTTATTGTGTAAGTGTTTGTTTTATTACTATTATTATTATTATAATAATATCATTTCTTATACTTTATGTATATTTTTTCTCCTATGTCTACTTAATGTGTATTTGTGCTATTGTGATGTAGCACAGGAATTTCGCCGATGTGGGATTAATAAAGTCTATTTTATCTCATCTTATCTTTTCTTATGTGATGTCAGCTTGTTAAATATAAATATATTTTCTAGTTTCTTCTCTCCTGAGACAGTAAACTGAAGATCTCTGAGTGGACATGTGACTGTAAATAATCTCCAGATGATTGTATTAACGGTAGTTTCTCTCTGAAGTATTTCTCCCGGAGAGTAACGGGAGCCAGCGAGACGCCGCTGACGGCAGCAGCGACTCCATTACCCTCGGAGAGGAAACGCTAACGAGCGCTGTGATTGGATAAACTCCCAGAGTGCATCAGTTACTAACCTGAGTGCTGCTGCTTTCACATCGATTCTCCAGAGGAAGTCAGGAACACACTCCAGCCAAAACACCAACAACATGTTAATACCAATAACAACAACACACTATATCAACATATTCTGCAGGATATATATATATATATATATATATATATATATATATATCATCAACAACATATTACAGCAACACAGTGGTGTAGTCTAATCTATTGTCTTGTGTATACTGTACTGTATATATATATATATATATATATACAGTATATATATATATATATATATATATATATATATATATATATATATATATATATATATATATATATATATATATATATATAGGCCAGAATGGGATATGGGGGCATATCTGGGTGTCCTCCACCAGGGAAATTTTAAGCATCAACGACTTCATTTCCTGCATTGTGATACACTTTTATGCACCAATTTATGGTGGAAATCCCTTTATTTAGCCTATGCGAAGATAAAAAAAACTAAGATGACAATTCCAAATATATCAAACATATAATGGAAAGTATGTTGTAGCGTGTCATTGGGTATTGTTGAAGCTATCCTCTAAGCCTCGGTATGAATGGCATGGTGTTCTCAACGGGTAGCAAAAAGATCTTAGGTCCAGACATTAGTTCTCTTTGGGTGGTGTTCCCATTTATTATAAAGGTAGAAAAAGGGTATTTCACATAAAATAGTACTTCACCCAGTGGTGATTACTAAAGTGCTGTGGCTTATTGTTGGTGGAGAGGGTGCTCGCTCGGCTACGGTAAGAACCGTGTGTTCCCCGCCGTCCACACCTTGCCCTCACTGATTGCCACACCTGTAGATATACCTAATTCACAGTGACATACCACACCCAATGCAATACTCCCCCAAGTGGCTAAAATAAGTATTAACTAAATTAATCTAAACAAAAAAGTGGATATAAATGGCTCCTACAGGTATTTTTAAGCGGGTATATGGAAATCCTGGAGCTTTCTTAGTGGGTATACTGCGTATTACGTAGACTACACCACTGCTGCAACAACATGTTAATACCAACAACAACAACACACTATATCAACATATTTTAAATGACATATATATCCTGACGCTTCGCTCATCCTGCACTAAACCAAACTAACGTTACTGTTAAAACAGTCATAGTCAGTACGTTTGTTTACATCCTTTTGTGTATATATATTTTGTGGTATTAGGTTTTGAATGTTTTGAGTCTCTTTGTGTCTCAGAATCCATATCTGGAAGGACTTGAAGGTATCGTATGGAACATCTCTGCCCGAACCCGGGCAAATATAAGTAGCATGTACACTATATGTGCACTAATTAATGATACAGTTGATATATTTACACTAATAAGGACAAGACTATAATATAAAATGTAATGCAAAAAGTCAGAGTGTTTCATACAACATACAAATACACACTTAATACAGAAACAAATGTGCTCAATATGACTGTTTATGTGTGTAGTTTGTAGTTTAGTGCAGGATGAGGATATATATCATGTACAATATGTTGTTGTTGGTGTTTTGGGTGAGCTGTGTCCCTGCTGTCACTACCTGATGTGAGTCAGTGCAGATGGGAGTCGTGCATGCTCAGATTAAAACGGTTTACGGCATAACGTGTCATACTGAAATTTGTGAAATCCATAAAATGATAAACTTTCCTCATTACAAACAATAACAGAAGATGGAAATAATTTCAAAAACCTTGTAGCGATCTATGATTGTTTCAATGCTAACGTTAGCTCAAAACGCCGTTCCAGTGACAGCCTTTGTTGTGTTTGATTGCTAACTTGTAGCCAGCAGTGAACCAACTTCATTATGTAGGTCCATTTTTACTGTATTGACATTACAGAAGTCTCTCGTTAGCATCTTTAGGCTACTTGTCGCAAAGTGACACATGGCAACTCACATCTGCAGTCGACTCACATGGGGCAGTGACACCTGTCATCGTGTAGGACTTCCTCTGGAGAATCCATGTCAAACCTGGATTAGACTGTATTCGGGCCTTAAAAGTTTGGCCCGAGCCCGACAAGTACATTTAGATTGACAGCTTTTTAAAAGCCCAAACCTGTTTACAGCCCGACATTATTCAAATGTGCGCACGCACGTCATTTCTACATGTTTTAACATGATTTCTTCATGACTAACAGAGGCTCACTTTGCTTTCTTTGCCGGTGCGACCAAAACGTAATCGCCAGAGGTCAGCCTCCGTTTCACCTCCCCAGCGTCCATGTTTGCGCTAATCGAAACGCATCACCTGACCGCTCATTTACCGCGCAACCCGTAGCGCAAGCCTGAACCTGACCGAACCCGTCAGGTCCCGTCGGCCACAAATCCATACAGACTTTGTTGTTTCTTAATGTTTAAGTTATTTATACATATTTGCTTCTGTATTTATTTTATATTAATATGTTTATGTAAGAACCAACCACCAAGGCTAGTTAGTTACTTACCTGGCTATACATCTTCTTCTGATTCTGTGTCCAGGTTTCATATCCAATCATCTGAGGAAGTCCTACACTCTGTCAGAAATACTTAAAGGGACAGTACACCAAAATCACCACCAACCCATTCTCGTGTTATCAGTCAGTCATAACCTCTGTATGAGATGCTCTGTAAGAGCGCCTGTCTCTTTAAGAATCCCAGTCTGCTCTGATTGGCCAGCGCCTGTCTCTTTAAGAAGCCCAGTCTGCTCTGATTGGCCAGCGCCTGTCTCTTTAAGAAGCCCAGTCTGCTCTGTAGGAGCACCTGTCTCTTTAAGAAGCCCAGCCTGCTCTGTAGGAGCACCTGTCTCTTTAAGAAGCCCAGTCTGCTCTGATTGGCCAGCACCTGTCTCTTTAAGAAGCCCAGCCTGCTCTGATTGGCCAGCACCTGTCTCTTTAAGAAGCCCAGTCTGCTCTGATTGGCTAGCACCTGTCTCTTTAAAAAGCCCAGTCTGCTCTGATTGGCCAGCACCGGTCTCTTTAAGAAGCCCAGTCTGCTCTGATTGGCCAGCGTTTCCTGTGTGCTCCAGTTTAGTATCACTAGTATCACTAGTATCAGCTGGAGTTACTGCAACGGGGTAAATATCAGAACTTTGTACTGTGAAAAATCACCAATAAAGGCTTCTAAACCTAATACTACACAACCAAACATGTCCCAGCTGTACAGGGACCTGAAATTGGGGAGAAATGACCAGCATTGGCCGCAGAGATAGCTATCTAGGGTTAGCATGTAGCTACATGGGACAATGTTAACACTCCTGGAGCAGAGGGCCAATCAGAGAAAGCCGGATTAGAGTTGCGTGTTCTGCAACACTCAGATGCGTTCAGAACAGTTGGAAATCTAAACGTTTTAGATCACGGGGACTTCTTTATAATGCGTTTACTAGTGAAATTGTGTCATAAATATACAAAAATCAGACGTGTTTTCATCAGATTTTACTAAATAAACACACAAAACATATCGATGCAAAAGATTTCTAAAAGTAGAAACATGAACCAACTGTTTCTCAACACTCCAGAAGTTATTTGACCCCCGAACATTATTTAGTTTTTGATATATGTTCATGTTTATGAGCAGGGTGTAAAGACATCTTGATAGTTTCATCTGCAATAGAAATGGTGTCACGCCGCTTTGCACCGGACGTCCCGTTACGTGAGGACGTCATCAGGAGCGTACAACGTGATGCCGTAACAGACTGAAGCCTTCGCTTTCTCCTGCAGAAGGAATGAACTCTCTGGGCCCTATCCTGCACCCAGCGCAGTGCAGCGCAGAGCCCGACACAAGTGTCTTTGCTAGTTTAAGACCGACGCAGTTGTCATTTTCCCGTCCAGCGCCCACGTCGTTTAAATAACAAATGCACCTGCACCCATCTGTGGCCCATGGGCGTGCTGGTCTTACAGGGAGGTGTGTTCAGGGGCATTCTGGTCTTACAGGGAGGTGTGTTCAGGTGCATTCTGGTCTTACAGGGAGGTGTGTTCAGGGGCATTCTGGTCTTACAGGGAGGTGTGTTCAGGTGCATTCTGGGAGTATTGCTATCTTGAGGCAGTGGGAAGTGATGGCACCATTGACCAACAAAAACCTGGTCTAAAGTCAATAACGCAGCATTTCATTGTTATTTTAACAGAGCATTAGTAAAATGCTCCTAGGCTCGTGCACAACGCGCGCACACTATGCTTGTTACACACACAGGGACGCGCAACACACACACACACACACACACACACACACACACGATTACTAATAAAAATATTACGGTGCAAATCCTCCATCACAATAGCAATGCTCCAAGGTCCAAACACGCCTGGCTTTTAAAGGTAATGGGAGATGATCTCTGATTGGTTGATTGCATGTTACGCCCAAAACACCCCTCTGATTAATGAAGACACTAAGTACAACCCTTTAGAACCATGAACCCGGCACACGGACCCTTTTTTCCGCTGTCAAACTAGAAAAAGGGGATTTGGACACGCCCTAAACACACCTGCCCCAGGACCTTCACGCCGTGACCTCAGATCGTTAAAATAGGGCCCTCAGTGTTCTGGTTTTCATCGTAGATCCATTTGAACAGGATGATGGAAACAGAGATCTGGTCTGTTCTCTACGGTTTAAACTGCATCAAACACTTGGACACATTTAGACATTTGTGGTTTTATTGAACGTTTGTGATAAATAGAAAATAAACTGCCGTGGATCACAGATCGCTGGGAAAAATAAAAAGAAAGTTTCCTCACAGAGAAAGAGACGAGCGGCTGTCAGAAGTCCAGCCACTCCGTCATGTAGATGCAGTTAGACGGAGAGATCTCTCCGCCTTCGTGACAGTCATCAAACACCTGCAGACAGGAAACAGGAAGTCAGCGCTCACCATGGAAACGCTCTGATCTGCTCCTTTGAACGGTAACTTGGGTATGTTTCATGCTGGACTCTATGTCTCCATGTTTCTGTGTCTGAGGGTCTGATGGGAACAACTATCATTGACATTGCTCCGGTATTAAGCGAGAAACAAGCTGCAATGTAACGTTAAAACGCCCAAGTTAGCGTCCACTAAAAGTTCTGTTGTTGCTGCTGACAGACTCAGATTATTATTCTAAGTGTCTGACAACATTATGGGACGGATCCCTACAGAGATAGACCTTTTAGTTAAAGAGTAAGATCCTTTTAGTTTAACATGAAACAGCCCCGAAATCACCATCACCAAACCCACCAGACTCCATGTAAATGATCAGGACTTTTAGCGTGTATAGAGCCAGCATATTTCCACCAGACTCCATGTAAATAATCAGGACTTTTAGCGTGTATAGAGCCAGCATATTTACACTAGACTCCATGTAAATAATCAGGACTTTTAGCGTGTATAGAGCCAGCATATCTCCACCAGACTCCATGTAAATAATCAGGACTTTTAGCGTGTATAGAGCCAGCATATCTCCACATGTAAATGGGTGAATTAAGGGTTATCTCAACCAAACCAGAGTGGTGATTGTTGGAACAGTGGAAAGATGAACCAAGACAGCTTTTGGTAGTTTAATTTAGTTTCTGTCCACTTTGAATGAAGTGTGTTTTACGCTAAAAGTCCTGATTATTTACATGGAGTCTGGTGGAGTTTGGTAATGGTGATTTCGGGGCTGTTTCATGTTAAACTAAAAGGATCTTACTCTTTAACTAAAAGGTCTATCTCTGTAGGGATCCATCCCATAATGTTGTCAGACACTTAGAATAATAATCTGAGTCTGTCAGCAGCAACAACAGAACTTTTAGTGACTCTAACTGCTGCTGCTGATGGGCTCTGTGTTGTTACCGGGCAGAGTCCGCAGGGCGTCCGGACCAGGCCGGTGGGTTGGATGACGGGGTTGACGCCGCGGTAGAGCTTCATCTGTCCGTCCACGCTGCCCACTGTTCCCTCCTTGGCGGCGATGACAGTCATCTCCACCTTCCCGTCGTAGATCAGCGTGTTCAGGATGGTCTCGATGTCGTCCATCGACAGATCCACCTGTCCACAAACACCCGCCGGTCACACCTCTGATCCTGGAATCACATGTCTGAGCTCCGAGGTAGGTATGTATGTATGTGTGTGTGTGTGTGTGTGTGTGTGTGTGTGTGTGTGTATCTGTGTGTGTGTGTGTGTTGTGTGTGTGTGTCTCTGTGTGTGTGTGTGTGTGTGTGTGTGTGTGTGTGTGTGTGTGTGTGAGAGAGAGAGCGTCACCTTGCTGATCCCCAGCTCACTGATGTACTTCCAGACTTCGTGCGAGGTGGCGAAGGAGCTGTTCCTCTGAACCATCGGACTCTGTTTGCTGTCCCGCGCTACTTCAGCCTACACACACACACACACACACACACACACACACTTAGCCCCACATTATCTCACAAACTTCTATCAGTTTCAGGGACAAACCTTTAAATAAAAGCAACTACAAAGTTGAACAAAGGGGACAAAAATAAGGAAAATGTTGGAACGTGACCCAAACAGAAAAACACGTGGTTAGTAAGTGATATTTCATACCTTGCTCTGCAGGAACTTGAAGCACTGCTGGTTGAGAACTTCTACAAACTCGGACTCAAAGTCCTGGTCGCTGTACCAGGCGCCGCCCGTCACCGAGCGGTCCGGCTGTAGGTTATACAGCATGTACACCTTCTTCTTAGACGCCTGAACACAACACACACACAGGTTATACAGCATGTACACCTTCTTCTTAGACGCCTGAACACAACACACACACATTGTGTGTGTCTCTGTGTGTGCATGTGTGCGTGTGTATGTGTCTGTGTGTGTGGCCGTCTCTGTGTGTGTGTGTGTGTGTGTGTGTCTGTATTTATGTGTGAGTGTGTGTGTATCTGTGTGTGTGTGTCTGTCTCTGTGTGTATCTGTGTGTCTGTGTGTGTGTGTGTGTGTGTGTGTGTGTGTGTGTGTCTCTGTGTCTGTGTGTCTGTCTCTGTGTGTGTGTGTGTGTGTGTGTGTGTGTGTGTGTGTGTGTGTGTGTGTGTGTGTCTGTGTGTGTGTCTCTTTGTCTGTGTGTGTTTGTGTGTAATTAAAAGGTTCTATAAAAACAGTTTATTTCATATTAATATTTCATGTTTGTTTACGTATGCACCAATCACCACATAGTGTAACTTATTCCTGATTCTGTGTGTGTGTGTGTGTGTGTGTGTGTGTGTGTGTATATATCTGTGTGTGTGTGTGTGTGTTTCCTACTCACAGCGACAGATTTGACAGCTTTGATGAGTTTCTTGCTCTCCAGGTTCTTGAGGATCTTGTTGATCTCAGTCAGAGGAAGGTTGCTCTTAAAGCGGATGTCTCTGCTCCAGATCCCTGCAGCACAAACACACCCGTCACACCACGACTGTAGAGGCTGTCGCTACGCCAAACACACCCGTCACACCACGACTGTAGAGGCTGTCGCTACGCCAAACACACCCGTCACACCACGACTGTAGAGGCTGTCGGTACGCCAAACACACCCGTCATACCACGACTGTAGAGGCTGTCGGTACGCCATCTGTGCTGCCTGCACCATCCGATATGCACATAAATACGTAGTAGAAACCGTGACGTTTCCCTACACCATCTGTATCACGCATGTGTTGAAACACTTGACGGCCAGGCGGCACAACTGGCGGCAGATTTTTGTAGACTACATTGATGTTCTTCAGTATGCAGTTCACGGCGGGTCTGTTTTATAAAGATATTTAAATGAAGTACTTATTGTCATGGATCCAAAACCGCATATCGACGTCCGTGTCCTACGCCTTGGCCATATTGTTATTTTGTGGGAAACACTGCTACACCCTTTGAATAAGGAATTCCACGATCTCCCCCTCTGGACGGAGGCTAACGGTCCCTGGTTGTAGAACCACAAGATATAAAAACTGTTTTGTCCCAGCAGCAACCACTCTGTTAAGCAAACTGTAGGATTACTGCACACAACGCACAGGCACTTTGGTCATGTACTAGCTGTAGAACTTTTGCACAAGTCAATATGGTCATGTACTGTGTATTATCCATGTTTTACTACCTTTGTTTCCTGCGTCCTCGATGACCTGATACACCAGTTTCTCCTGGTTGTCTGAGCCTTTCATCTTACTGAAACACAACAGCAGCAGCTAAGTTACAGACATTCAATATTGATATTAAAAGATAAGTTCAATCACCTGTTACTTCCTTTTTATCCTGAAGCCAAACACGTTAAGTCCCATCACTTTAACTGCAGTACTCATCCTTTTAGTTTAACATGAAACAGCTCTTAAATCACCATCACCAAACTCCACCAGACTCCATGTAAATAATCAGGACTTTTAGCGTGTATAGAGCCAGCATATTTCCACCAGACTCCATGTAAATAATCAGGACTTTTAGCGTGTATAGAGCCAGCATATCTCCACCAGACTCCATGTAAATAATCAGGACTTTTAGCGTGTATAGAGCCAGCATATTTCCACCAGACTCCATGTAAATAATCAGGACTTTTAGCATGTATAGAGCCAGCATATTTCCACATGTAAATGGGTGAATTAAGGGATTATTTCAACCAAACCAGAGTGGTGATTGTTGGAACAGTGGAAAGATGAACCAAGACGGCTTTTGGTAGTTTGATTTAGATTCTCTCCACTTTGAATGAAGTGTGTTTTACGATGATAAAAGTACTGATTATTTACATGGAGTCTGGTGGAGTTTGGTGATGGTGATTTCAGGGCTGTTTCATGTTAAACTAAAAGGATCTTACTCTTTAAAACATTTGTCCTATAGGGTTACATTGCAGCTTGTTTTGTCTTGCTCAATAATGGACCATTTCCGCAGCTGCATTTACGGTGGCCGGCAGGCGCAAACGCCCCTGCCGGCTATTTGCTGATATTTGCAGTGCGTTTGCTGAATGCTGCGCATGTGTTGTCAAATTAATGAAGTTGTTTTTCTTTTTGCATCGCTTCTTTTTTCGGGGTTTGCGTGCTTTTCTTTTTGCATCGTTTTTTATTTGCAGTGCGTTTATGTATTCTGTTGTGTTGTGTGTATTTGCAGTGCGTTTGCTGAATGCTGCACATGTGTTGTCAAATTAATGAAGTTGTTTTCTTAATTTGCTTGTGTTTTGTCTATTTGCGTGTGTTTTCTTAAGTTGCAGGGCGTTTGCCCCTGTCGGCCACCGTATGCATTGCATTGTGGGAGCATGCACCTGTCAGTCAGGTACAGTATGTTTACCTGGCGCTCTGCACATCTTTCATCCTGTACAGGAGACCCGAGCTGTTCCTCAGCAGGTCCAGCTGACCCTGGAACAGGTGAACACGTCAATGACAACCAACCAATCCCAGCGATCAGAAAGCCAAACATGATGACATCATCGTCACTGACCAGTGACAGCAGCTTGTTGATGGCCATGGCTCTCTGCTGAGGCTCCAGCTGAGGCATGTCGTTCTGAATCACCTGGTCGGTGATACCGTGAGGGAACTGCTGACACAGCTGCTTGATCCTACACACACACACGCACGCACGCACGCACGCGCGCGCACACACACACACACACACACACACACACACACACACACACACACACACACACACACACACACACATCATAAAGTCCCTCTCAATGCTGTATTGCTGAGAGAAACTTCCTTCATTAAAACGCTATATGGAGGTGTTTTTAAAAAGATGTTTGAAAATGCTCAGATTTTGGGGGAAATAGTAAATAGCTGGCTGTGCCGACTGAACGCCGAATTTACAATAAACTCACTGCGGATCAGAAGATGTGTTTATTCCTGATATATAGCCTGTGTGTGACTGATGATAAGCGAGTAAACATTAAATTTGATATAAGTTGCACGAAGTTTGGCGCACAGGGTAAAGAGCACCATAACGCCACTCTCCCATCTTGTGTTGCTTAGCGAAACTTTCTTCATAAAACGCAGTTAGACATGTTTGAAAATGCTCAGATTTTGGTGAAATAGTAAGCTGACTGAATGCCGAATTTCATATAAACGTACTCCGGTTAAGAATATGTGTATTCGCAGCATATAGCCTATTTGTGTCTGATGATAAACGAGTAAACACTAAATGTGATATAAGTTGCACGGAGTTTGGCGCACCGGGTAAACAGCACCATCGGTTCATCCGTAAAACGCGCTGACGCCGCCGGACTCACCTGTTCTCAACCTCCGTGGCATCTGAAAGATTCGTCTCCTTCTTCACTTTGACTTCTGCCATTTTTTAACTGCTGTCTGTCTTTATTTACTGGCCGAGCCGCGGAGTTAGCCTGTTAGCTAATGTTGTCAGACGGACCACAGCGACATGCTAGTTCTGGGTCCTCAGAAGTAAGAGGGAGCGTCCTGAAAACTGCCTGATAAAAAAACACACACACAAAAAAACGGCGCAATTATTATTATTCTTTTAAAGATTCAGTCCTCGTGAGGATATTACATATGTAAACAACAAAATATAAATATACGAAATATATTACAACCAAAGACTACAGACAGACTCCAGGGGCGACATATGTAAAAGATGTTTTGTCCTGAAAGACTAATTTAACAACCACGTCTTCTGAGGAAAGTTAGGGCCAAGTTCAGAATCAGGTTTATTATTAAGTAGGCTATGTTTACACAAACAAGACAAGTGCCTTGCTGGTTTGGTGTTTAACAATAAACAGTAAGAGAAAATAAAAAGATAGGAAGATTGTTATTTATGTGATCTCAATGACATTGAAAATGAAGTTTATTTTGCTTTGTATTGTCCATATTATCATGATTTAAGATTGCACTTATTTCAAGGTCCAATGTGTGGGAATTTCTCCCATCTAGCGTTGAGATCATATATCATCAACTCTCTCGCACCACACAGTTCAAAGTACGTATTACAGCTACGGTAGCCTTCACGCTTCAAAAAGACGGTCTCTTGCTCTTTTTAATCTCCTTTTTCTTTTTCTGGGTGAAGAAGAAGAAGACTCCTGTTCCTGAAATTTGGATTTTGAATACGTGTGGTCCTCCATGTTTCCTTCTTCAGGAAGCTACGATACCCATTAGCAGCATTAGCAGCAGCTGTGAGTTTATCACGTGACAGAGAAAACATCAAAGGTGGAGCAGTATGTCCTGTATGTCCCTTACCGGCTTCAAGATGGAGCATGAATACCCCGCGGAGGTAAGCTTAAACTGAAAAAGGCTATATGGGGTTCAGGGTAGTCGTAGGTGATGTTGAAATTACGGCCAAGGAAGCGGCCTCTTACTTGGGCTGTATACTGGACAACAAACTATCAGGGGAGTTTATGGCCCGGAAAATAATCTTAAAGGTAGGCCAAAGGACTATGTTCCTGGCAAGATTATCAAGCCTCTTAGATAGTAACACCTTGAAAATCCTGGCTGATGCTCTTGCTCAATGCCACCTGGACTATGCCTGTACTTCTTAGTACACGGGCACTACTAAAGGCCTCAAAGACAAGCTACAGATCTGTCAAAATAAACTGATCAGAGTGATCCTTATGGCGCGTTCATGCCACCTCGGCAGGGGCGGATCTACCGGGGTGGCATAGGGTGGCAAATGCCACCCTAAAGGAAAGCCTTGCCACCCCTGCTGCCACCCAATTTGGCAGCAACAAATTCAAAGTTATGGCCAATAACTGCAGTCAAAAACTGTTTGCTTCCCCTCTCACACATCTGCCACTCATCACCTGTGTCTTACTTTAATGCCTTTTCTGTGATAATACTTCTATCATACTTCTATCTCCTATTAAGTGAGATCTCATCGTATGGTCACTTATTCCTAATATGAACTGTTTCACATAAAACCTCAAATGCCAGACATTGATTGCATGAGATTAAGTTTGTCTGTCTGAGTTTGTAAATGGCAGCCTGTGCCCTTTTGTAGTGTAAATACTATTTCTCATCAAACTGTGATAACTGTGATTAAATTCAGTATATATAGGCTACGTCTGCCATATGTTGCCACCCCTCTCGCCACCCCATAAATATTTTTCTAGATCCGCCTCTGCACCTCGGAATAACAGGGACCGCCCCTGCGATTATGTTGTTTTTCCGACTGGCAGCGTTCACATGGTCGGTGTCGCATGCGTGTTCTTCTTCTTCTGTTATATTGGCGTTTGGCATAACAACTTCTTGCATGACTGCCACCAACTGTTGGCTGTAGCCGAGGGCGTCAGGTGGTGAAAACATGGAGGCCACAATAACAAAAGATTTGCTGCTGTTTTCTTATACGAGCATCCAAACAGCACATGGACAGGTGTTTGTTTGTGTTTAGTTTATAAGAAAAGAAATAACCTGGCACCCAAGTATTTATGTAATTACTTTTCTAAAATTAGTGATACGCACAGCTATTCCACAGATTACAGGCCCTGCTGTTTTAAGAGCTGTATGGGAAAGACTTATGGGAAAGAACTCTTTCCTATACTCGGCAGCTGTCTTGTGGAATGGCTTACCTTCCAACCATAAACTGTTGAGCTCCTCCTACTTTCATTTTAAATCTTCAATAAAAAATGGTTATCAAACCCATAAACAAAATCTTGCAGTACTAGGAATACTGTGTGTCTGGAAATGTTTTTGATCTGTTTGACTTGTTTTGTTTAGTTCTTCCCCTCAATGTTTTAGTCCATGTGTCTTCCATCTAAAGGACTACAATGGAAACAAGCCTTTGGGCTTCACTGTGTTTTTATCCTTTTGAACACCTCTTGTTGATTGTTGTTCAATAAAGTTTTCATTCAATCAAAAAAAATATTTTTGACGTCACTTTGACAGAGAATAACTTTACATCTGAAGAGTTTAAAGACTTTATTTGTCCATTGTTTATTTCTAAAGAAACACGACAATGTATAAAAGGCTCCATTACCTTGTAGCTCACGTTATGGCTCCGTAGCAGACGTTTTTATAAAAATAGGCTAACGATTGGGTCATAACCACGAGACTTACTGTCTCATAGTAGAGGAATTACCGTATAGTACAGGAGAAGCTCTCAGGCAGTTTGGACTTCCATTAGCTGTTTAAGTTTAATTACTAATGTTAACTATCATTGTAGTGATCAATAATTAGCCTGTGCCTATGTTATCTCCTTACATATACCTACGCTCTCCGTCTCTGCTAGATTGGGAATGATTGAGATTTCTCTTGGGACAGCTACCAGAAGACTTCCAACTTTCAGACAGGTTGCTCACGTCACATCTACGTTGGCAAGCTCAGTTTGCAGCTGTGCACTAACGCTCAGCCATCACCAGAAAAGTGCTTCTAATATCCTTCACTGGTCTCCGTCCAGAGCAACGGGATCTGGTGGTCCATTTCTTCAACTGTCTATAGTCTACCCCCAATTCATGCAAACGCAAATGTAAAATTTCAAGCCAATAGGAATACTTGGAATTGATGGTGGTGGTCAATATTCATGAAAAAGGACAAGTAAGTGAATGGGCAACACAGATTTTGATAATGAACAACTAAACACGCTACACACTGGACCTTTAACAAGGTTGAAGTGAAAGAGATGAGGCAGGATGTACAGTAGATCTGGTAGTTTGGTTGTTTGAACATGAAACATTTTTATTTGCAGACTTTCTGGAACCAGCGTGGGCTAAAAGAAAGACGGCTTTGTATAGATGATTCTCCTCTGGAAGTGACATTCCCTGGTTATTATTTATTTCCTTTAATTTGATAAATTAAAATAGAGTACACAAATATGCCTACAGTAAATGTGCTCACATGAAGCAATTTAAATACTTCTGATGTAGATGTTTAATATAACGTGTTTAATTGTTATAAAGTAGGCTGTCGGGGGTTTGCTGGGCACTTGATGTACAAAGCTCTGATAGGAGTAACTGGAGCTGCGAAGAGGGGGGCCATCCGCACCATAAAGGCTGATTTATGCTTCTGCGTCAAATTGACAGCGTTCCCCCGCAGACCCCTCTGCGTCGCCGTGAACCCCCCTCCGAGCCCACTGCCGTAGCTCAACGTGCACCTCCAAAAATGTTTAACTTTGTGTCGAGGTGACGCAGACCACAAGGCCTGCGATTGGTCAACTGGTCCTGTGTGTTGATAGTCGGTGTTTCAAGGACTGTGATTGGTCAACTGGTCCTGTGTGTTGATAGTCTGTGTTTCAAGGACTGTGATTGGTCAACTGGTCCTGTGTGTTGATAGTCGGTGTTTCAAGGACTGTGATTGGTCAGCTGGTTCTGTGTGTTGATAGTGGGTGTTTCCAGCAGCCTACTGTGGGGAGTAGCAACATTCTAGTTTAGACATCAGCTCTGCAAATAAACTCAGACATATTTTGGTTACAATGACGGGGTTATCTGTTTGTAGAGTGTTTATATGTCAGTAACATTTTGAAATTAGCACTTCTCCAGCAAGCAGTAATTTGTGGGCAGTTGTGCTAAAGTTAGCTTGCTAACATAACATAAACTGGCTGGCAGACCCCTCGCAGATACCATTAGACTTATCACCCCCTAGCGTTATGGCGGTGAAATGCACCGCGATGCAAAGCAACCCCGACGCAGAACTCCGAAAGGGTCATGACGCCGTAGGAGCTACAGCGTAGCTATGGCGTAGCTACGGCGTAGCTACGGCGTGGAGTTGATGCAGAAGCATAAAATAGCCTTAACTCAAGCCGCAGAGAAAGCCACCAGGTGGCTTTGGATAGAGAAGCCAAGCCCATGGATTGGTGCTACTGGACCTGATCAACCCCAGGTGGGTCACCTGGGGTTTGATGTTGAAAGACCCAAAACCCCCAAAGACCCTAGGAACATCACTGATGATGCATCCCAGCACATCCTAGAGATGTTTCTTATAACCAAAGCTAAAACATTTTGTTACCAAGTCTATTCTCCAACCCTGAAGTTCCTCAAACACTGAAATTAAAGATTTGTCTTATTTTCATAGAAAAACAGAATCACGTTGTTTTTTTTTGTAAATGTTTGATTTTAATATGATTTGAATAGAATACAGATGATCAGACTAATATACAGTAATAATGTTATGTTAGGGTGGAACTTCCCTTTAACATATTCATACGCTGTGAACAAACAGCAGAGAAATGATCACTTTATATTTCAGGACAATGTTTCTTTTGGTCAAAATTGCGAGTCGCACCAAATTCATGGTGATTGGTTGAATTTGCGTGAAGTGTTTGCGATCGCGACATTGCGACATCCTGTAGGGACTGGTTATTATAAAGCGTATATATTAGTGACTCCTTTAATGTATTGTTCTCTTGTAATTTTGAGTTTGATTTACAAAGAGATTGTGTGTGTTGGTCAGCAGTGTGAGTGTTTCTGTGCACAGGAGGAGACACTCCATCCTACAGAGAACACAGAGACACTGAACCAGGTAACCTAAACCATAACCCAAACCCAGGGTAAAGAGGTTCAGTGAATGTGGTGTTGAAGGTGTGGAGGTGGATCAGTGAGTCAGAGGAGACTGTGTAGAAGGACAGAGAGCCAGCAGGACAGTCCACATACACTCCTACTCTCTCAGAGACAGAGGAGGAGAGAGGGAGGTCTGTTCTTCTGTTATTGTGACAGACATAGTAACCATGACCATCAGAGCAGGACAGACTCCAGGACTGATCATTACATCCAAACACACACTCATCTCTGTTTCCTTTCCTCCTGATTCCTCTGTAACTCACTGATATAAGAACATCTCTTCTCCTCTCAACCTCCCAGTAACAGCGACCAGTCAGACCATCTCTACACAGCAGCTGCCACCAGGGGTCAAACCTCTCTGGATGATCAGGATATTGCTGCTGCTCCGCCGCTAGTGTCACCTTCCTGTTGTCAGACAGTTTCAGGTATCTGTTCACTGTGTTCGTGTCCAGTGTGAGTTCACAGGAATCTGACGGAGAGAACGAGACACAACACAGCAGCAGTTTATCATCTAACACACCTGATGGTTGATTCGTTGCTTTATTAACAGACTGTTAATTAGATCAAAACTTCACAATGAAACATCTCTTTGGATTATCTTTCAGACGAGAATAGAATGCAGATACACAAGCTTTAAATTAAACTTCCTTCTGTTTTTAAATGTCTCTATGTAAAAACAAAAACAGTTGTTATTCACACAAAAATAAAATAAAATAAAAGTTAAAACAAAACAGGCTTTGGTGTTATCACTCTCCTGTATATTTCAATATGTGTTAGAGCCATAATAAGTTAATTCATATGTATTCATTAATTCACAATACAAAAAGATGATTTGTATTTCATTTAGTTTTCTATTTATTTTGAGTTTATGAGACATTGACTTTAAATTTGGAGAAGTAACTGTTGTTCTCAATCTTGAGAATAGTAACCTGGGCTCCTCCTCCTCATGAGGTCATTCTCAGGTATAATCAGGTGACGGCTTGGGGAGTTCTCAGAGAGAGTAGAGAGGAGGACTGACACAGATGAGTGACCGCATAGTGATCAGTTATTATATGAAAACTCTTAGTTTAAGTTTCTGTAGAAAAGTCAACCACGGAGAACTTATTTTATCTTATTTTTGACGTTGCTTTATTTGTGGATTTCCACGAGTGCTTTTTCTCACAAACGAGTCACAATCCTCCTCCAAAAGGCATAAGAAAATGAGTCGCCATAACAATGTATAACATTGTCTGGGTGAATACTCAATTCTGATTGGCTGCAGGGTGTCCATAAAAAAGTGTTATACCGTGTTCACACCAAGGCAAATTAAAATATTTCACGTCGTACAACGGCGAACACAAATGAATATGGGAATCATATTTGGATCATTTGTGTTTAATCACACTACTCGCGTACCCTCTGGTGTACAGCTGTAGGCACCAACAACATTTCTTTCTGTCATCATATGGCCAAAATAACCTCTGTTGCTTTGTACCTGGTGTTGAAGTCACAGATACATCGGGAAATTAAACGGCGTCATGTCTGGGTTAACTATATCATCTGGCAGAGTAATGTTTACTGCCTTCTCCAGGAAGGAAACTTTACGTCTGATGTCTGCCACTTCCAGAGCGACTTGAAGTAAACATTGGGCCATTTTTTAATTGCAATAAACGGTCAAAAAGTATTCGGAAATAACATCATGATTCGGGTTGGGTACCAAAACTCGGTGTTAACACGGCACCGGTGCGTTAACACGGCACCGGTGCGTTAACGACCGGTATCTATCAGTAGAGCCACATATTTTACATAAGAAGAGCAAACTATAATTCTACATAAATATGAAGAACACAGACACGGTTTTACAGACAAAACGCAATACAGTCGCTGCTTCTTAAAACAGGAAGGAAAGCTGGCAAAAATAGCCGATGCTGTAAAAGCGTAAATCACAACTCAATATCACTTCCCCATCAGTCAGGCACTAGATCTGACCATAATTACACTTGTGCTTTCAATAAACTGTCGTTGCTTTAGCCTATTATTTCAGTTGCAACCCTGGCAGTGTGAAGCGATCGTGAGAGCAAATAAAAAATATAAAAACATAATTCAAACCGATGTGTCGCCATGGCAACGCACGGCTCAAGAAGCCGACAAATAGAGCTCAACAGCGGTTTCCGGAAGTAAAAATACAATGCAATTTTTCCATTGACAATTCGAGAATAAGCCATAAAATCGTAACCGTCGATGGTAGTCTAACATAACGTTAACTCAAACTAAACACTGGGGATAGCAGGCTACAGCTGACGTAACAGCCGTTATATATATTTATTTCTAGCGATCTAGACGATATAAACTCCAGCACTAGACTCACACTTGAATGCTCTTCCAGCCGTCTTCATCTGTGTAGCCAGTCTGTCTGTGCATTGCCATGCAGCCCAGTTAAAAGCTAATGCCAACACTCACGTTGGTTCGCTGGAGCTCGTTCCGTTTCTTGCACTATCAAAGTACACGGAAAACCCAAATGTAACCGTGTTACTGATTTTAAGACACGTAATATGGCCACTCGATAAACTTTACATTATAACTTTAGGCACCGCAGTGTAGCTCCACACAGCTACCGCTCTGTACTCGCTGCTTGTACGTACCACACTCTGAAACGTACAGTATACTTTCATCTTTCAGTTATCTTCTTTTTCTAGCTAGTTTGTCTTATTCTTAAAATAACATTCAACACAGAATAACAACAATATACAAGTTAAACCAGATATCATTATGCAATAATAATTTCAAACATTCGTTTCACCTCTAACTCACCTGTTCTCTTTTCTTTTTAGGTTTATTTCTAGGTAAATATCTAATATAAATACATTTCCTAGTTTATTTCAGATTTGAATGCTCTTTTAGTTTATTATTATTAGTTAGACACCCATTATGTTAATTTGTTCTTCTTATTTTGTCTCTTATAAATCCTATTTTATTCCCTTTTAATTTTTCCTCTTCATCACAAATCCCACTAATATTACTAATACTTATACCAAATTGAATGTGAACATTAAACACAGTTAACACATAACATAACCATACATTCAATAACAAATCAACTTATGCTGTAAATGAAAAGTAAATAAAGAAATAAAGAGAATCCAAGAGCTCAGTTCAATTACTGTCAGTTCCTCCATTTCTGTGAGCTCTCTGAAGATCTCATGCAATCTCACAAACATGAATTATGTCATACACTTAACAAGGAAATATTAATTTAGTTATTTATCTATTCATATTCAATATTAAATAATTTCAAGTGTTTTAGCATTTGAACAGTGTGCTGCAGAAAGTGTTCTGCTTGTGGTGGATTCTGCATGAGAAGAGTTCAGGGATTTTGGAAAATGTGATTATTGACTGCATTTTGTTAGCCTGACATGGTCATACTCAGATTCTAGTCAGAATATGAGTCTGATTCTGCTCCACTGGGCTGTGATTATGGGGCGTGTTTCAACCGAACCAGGAAAGAAAATGCCTCTGCACTCAATTGGATAGACCTACAACCAATCAGAGCAACGGATAGACCTACAACCAATCAGAGCAACGGAACTCAACTCAACTGTCAACGGACTCATCACCAATGAGACGAGACGAGACGGTGTATCATCTCCATAGCAACCTCTTTGCACTTCCGTCCTAACTTTTAGACTTTTTTGTAGCTGGATATATTATGTGTTTCGTGTAAATATGAATGTGGATGACATTAGTGGTAGTGAGATGCTTGCTACAGTTGCATTTCTAGAAAATAATTGGCGAAAACACGTTTTATTTCTCTGATCCACGGCTTCGTTCTAACGCCACTGGGCGCTTTCTCTCTTCAGTCACTCGCACGACCATATAACGTTACCGTGCTTTGGGGCAGACTTGAACAGCTGAGTCGCAGTGACACCATCAGCTTGTTTGAGTCGAGCTGAGATGGGCCAGTTGAGGATTTTAAAATGAATGCACTGTCAATATCTTCTGTAACAGATGTGATGGCAACAAATCTTTGTTGTAAACAAATTCAACCCAAGCACTCTTTGGTGACGTGGTTGCTTACGTTACTGTTGATCATCTGTCCATCATCGTATAAAGCCCGCCCTGACAATTTGATTGGTCCAAACAGCTCTGGTTTGAGCATAGTTGCTCCACAACGGATCAAGTCCACAACGAACATCCAGACCTCAAATGTTCAAATGTAAGTTCGGCTGGCATCCAGGCTAGCATTTTGTGTTAAAGCAATGAAAAATGATCCACAGTTTGTGACTTCTGTTTCTCTGTGTGAATAGATTTGACAATGTGAGTTCTGTTTTAACGGATGCTTGTTAGCAATCGAAACAAAATAAAACACAATACTGATCCTACTGTAAGATGTGCCTTGTTTTTATAAATCAAAGTGAAAGCTCACACTTCCTCAGACCAGGTTTCAGCCTCTCCTCTCCACAATGATCCAGCCTGGAGGAAGAAACAAAGTCAGAATGAACCTTCAGAAGCTTCCTCATCTCTCATCTTTAAAATATATCAATTCAATTCAATTTTATTTATAGTATCAAATCGTAACAAGAGTTCTCTCAGGACACTTTACAGATAGAGTAGGTCTAGACCACACTATAATTTACAAAGACCCAACAATTCCAGTAATTCCCCCAAGAGCAAGCATTTGCATTAAGCATTAATCAAACATCTCAGGTTTCTAAGGTCAACGATTAACTCTGAACATCAATATAATCGAATCAAAGTGCTCCAATAAGGATGTAACTTATTAATAGGAGTTGAGTCTCAGCGGCAACAAGATTCTCAGCACATCAGTTACTGTCTTCACTGTTATCACCAGGGCTGCTGGTACACTCTGTGAACCAACAGTGAGCGCTGCTGTCTGTTCATACCTTAGAGTGTCCAGTCTCCAATGTGGATCCTCCATTCTAGCTGAAAGCAACTTCACTCCCGAGTCTCCTGGATGATTGTAGCTCAGGTCCAGCACTCTCAGACGGGAGGGGTTGGAGCTCAGAGCTGAGACCAGAGAAGTACAGCCTTCCTCTGTGATCAGACAGCCTGACAAACTGGACACACAAATACACACACACACATACACAGAGAAAATGACTTGAATTTACAATAATAATAATTAATTCATTTTCACCATGTCTTTCTTCTTCAGTGTAAATTTCCTAATTTTAGCTAAATGTTAAATTGTCTCATCAGTCCACTTCTTTGAAATATATTGTTGCTAAACAGTCAAATGCCACCAGAATTTGACACAAAGTAATTTGTCTTAAATCTGCATTAATTTATATTTGACCTCTCACTCAACTGGCAAACTTCTGCAGTGGCCCAAAGCCAGTCCAACAAAAGAGCAAAATAAAGCGGAAGAGTCTGTGGAAATATTGGATTTAAAAGTTGGCATAGAACCCGACAAAGTCATTTGATTCAAGTTGGTATAGCCCTAAAGCTTTATCTATTACGGCTGGTAGACAGCAGAGCACTCGGAATGATAGAGTAGTAGAGAGAGTATCATACAGAGTTCTGAGGTTAAAAAAGTGGTCTAAGTCTCCATAAACATTTAAGAAAAATATTTGGCTCTTAAGCTGCTAGATGTTGAACTTTACCAGCTAGTGTCTAACTGTGTCTGTCTGCTGTCAGCTGCTGGGAAGGCAGTGTACAGTGGGTTTATCAGAGCTTGTTGGATGGAAATAGCTGCATGTTGCTGCTGAAGAAGGTGCTGATGAGAGTGGTCAGACTGAATCAAAACATGGAAGTTGTGGGCCGTGAAAACTAAACAATTGGCTGAAACATGTTGGGTATCTTTTTTTTTTAACATACATTAACTTGTATATCAAGCAACATTTAAATGGTTATTTATTTAACAGAAGCTGAAACCTGACCTGAGAGTCTCCAGTTTACAGTGTTGACTCTCCAGTCCAGCAGAGAGCAGCTTCACTCCTGAATCCTTCAGGTCATTGTTACTCAGGACCAGCTCTCTCAGACTAGAGGACTCTAAGCTGAGAACTGAGGATAGCTCTTTACAGCTTCTCTCTGACAGGTTACAGCCGCTCAGCCTAAAATATGTACAGAACATATGTAAAAACATTTCTATCTGTATTTGATATTACTTACACTTATATTTAGATAGCAGCAACTTTCATAAAATAAAGTGGTTAACTGTCTAAAGAAAAATGAAAACACTGTGTGACAGATCTGGTTCCCCCTTTACAGATTTATTGTTCCTGACCTGAGAGTCTCCAGTTTACAGTGTGGACTCTTCACTCCAGTAGGAAGCAGCTTCCCTCCTGAATCCTTCAGGTCATTGTTACTCAGGTCCAGCTCTCTCAGACTAGAGGACTCGGAGCTGAGAACTGAGGACAGATCTTCACAGCTTCTCTCTGACAGGTTACAGCTGCTCAGCCTAAAATATGTACAGAACATATGTAAAAACATTTCTATCTGTATTTTATATTACTTACACTTATATTTAGATAGCAGCTACTTTCATAAAATAAAGTGGTTAACTGTATAAAGAAAGATTAAAACACTGTGTAACAGATCTGGGTCCCCCTTTACAGGTTTATTATTCCTGACCTGAGAGTCTCCAGTTTACAGTGTGGACTTTCAAGTCCAGCAGAAAGGAGCTTCCCTCCTGAATCCTTCAGGTTGTTGTTACTCAGGTCCAGCTCTCTCAGACAGGAGGACTCAGAGCTGAGAACTGAGGACAGATCTTCACAGCTTCTCTCTGACAGATTACAGTCGCTTAGCCTAAAAATACAGAACACGTGTAAAAAAAAAAAGAAATCTATCTGTATTTGATATTAATTATGCTTATGTTTAGGTAAGCATTACTATTATCATAAAATAAAGTGGTTAACTGAAGACACTGTGTGACAGATCTGGTTCACCCTTTACAGGTTCATTATTCCTGACCTGAGAGTCTCCAGTTTACAGTGTGGACTCTTCACTCCAGTAAAAAGCAGCTTCACTTCTGAATCTTTTAGGTTATTGTTACTCAGGTCCAGCTCTCTCAGACTAGAGGACTCTGAGCTGAGAACTGAGGACAGCGCTTCACAGCTTCTCTCTGACAGGTTACAGCTACTCAGCCTAAAAATATGAACAGAACATAAGTGCAAACATGTTAATCTGTATTTGATATGACTTACACTTATATTTAGGTAGCTACCAGGTAAAGAAACACCTTGTGAAAGATTTGGGTCATCCTTTTCTCACTCATCTTATTATCACCACCTAGTCAACCGGCTGTTTCCTGGACTCTCTCAAAGAAGCAAGAGTGACCCCTCTCCAAAGGAAAGCCACACTCAACCTGTTTGAAGTTGACAACAACAGACCTGTGTCTCTTATTCCGTTTTCTCCAAAACACTCAAACGTGCTCTCTCCAACCAACTCTCTTTTTATCTTCACCAGAACAACCTTCTTGATCCCAACAATTTTTGTTTCAAGGCAGGCCACTCAACTAAAACTGCCCTCATTTCTGTCACTGAGCAGCTTGAAACTGCTAGATCAGCCTCTCTCCACTCTGTGGTTGTCCTTCTGGACCTTTCTGCTGCATTTGAAACAATGAACCACCAGAACCTCATTTTCACCCTTCAGGATCTTTGTCTCCGTTTCTGCACACTCTGCTCACATCTTACCTCAAAGACCGCACCTACCGGGTAACTTTGAGAGAATCTATGTCAGAACCTTGTCCACTCACAAGGGGATCATTCAAGGTTCTGTCCTGGGCACCCTCCTCTTCTCTCTGTACACCAACTCCCTCTCTGTTCTGTTTTTCACTCACATGGCTTTTTTCTACCACAACTATGCAGATGACACCTGACTAATTCTCTCTTTTCCCCAGTCTGAAATACAAGTACCAGCAAGTATCTCTGCCTGTCTGATTGACATATCTCATTGAATGTCCACACACCACTTGAAACTCAGCCTTGACTAGACTGAGCTGCTTGACTTCCAGGGAAGGGCTCTTCCACCCAGATCGACAACTCTGTGGTAGTCCCCACCAGGACTGCTAGGAACATGGGTGTGAGACTCAACGGCCAACTCTCCCTCACTGCCAACATTGCTGCAACATCATGATCATGTAGATACATGCTGCACAACCTCAGATGGATACGGCCTTTTCTGACCCTCAGGTTCTGGTTCAGGCTCTTGTAAATGGCCAATATGCTTGCTGCTCCCTCACTACGAGGGACACCTATAGTCACTCAACAACATCCAGACTTTTTGCTGTCCTGCCTCCTAAATGGTGGAACAAGCTCCTCCTTGTCATCAGGAAAGCTGAAAGTCTACACATCCTCCACCGCAGGCTAAAAACACATCTCTTTCAACTACACCTAAGAAGATGATGGTTTTGGAAAATAAATTGCACTTACATGTTGTATTTTATCTTATTTGAAGCTATGTACTTCTATGTGATTCTTGCTCTTCTTAATTTTACCTACATGGTTGACTGCACTTGACAGTCACTGTAATTCACTTTGGATAAAACCATCAGCTAAATAAAATGCAATATAATGGATCACCCTTCATAGCTGTATTATTCCTGACCTGAGAGTCTCCAGTTTACAGTGTGGACTCTTTAGTGCAGTAGAAAGCAGCTTTACTTCTGATCTGTTTTTGAAATGACTTACACATCTACAACACATCACATTTCTATGGTTGTCCAGACTGAGTTAATGATTCAAACACAACAAATGTATGTCTTGTGTTGAGTCAGAAAACTATTAAAGGAAATTTCAAAAAATATAGTCACATCTGTTGGATCCCAATCATTCACACTAATTACATTCAGCCTCATATGAACTACAAAGTGGCAGATCTTTTTTTCTTCATTTGGCTGCATTAATCTGTGGAGGTACAATGAAACTGAAGAAACAATTTGCAGGTGTTTCAATTGATTAACTAATCAATTTGTTGACGAAATATTGACTATCAGTTGCCTAAAACATTCACTCGTTCAGAAGAACCCTACACATCTGATACAGTTAGTATCTTCACTTATCGGTAAACTTACAGAGCTTTTTTGGAGGCTTTGACCACTGGCAGCAGCCTCAGAAGAGCCTCCTCTGAAGCAGAGTATTTCTTCAGGTCAAACACGTCCAGATCGTTTCCTGATGACAGTAAGATGAAGACCAGAGCTGACCACTGAGCAGGAGACAGTTTATCTGTGGAGAGACTTCCTGAACTCAGATACTGTTGGATCTCCTCCACTAGAGAATGATCATTCAGTTCATTCAGACAGTGGAACAGATTGATGATTCTCTCTGGAGACAGATTCTCACTGATCTTCATCTTGATGTACTCGACTGTATCCTGATTGGTCTGTGAGCTATTTCCTGTCTGAGCCAGCAGGTCTTTGAGGAGACCCTGATTGGTCTGCAGGGAAAGACCCATGAGGAAGCGAAGGAACAAGTCCAGGTGGCCGTTTGGACTCTGTAAGGCCTTGTCAATAGCAAACCTGTGGACATTAGACAGCATATATTTTTTGCTGAAAACCAGTCGCGCTTGTTCACGCAAACTTTTCCCAAACATCACATTCTTCTTTCTGTTAATGACTGCGCTCTCTACATGAAAAGCAGCCAGAAACTCCTGAACACTCAGATGGATGAAGCTAAAGATCTTTTTTTTATCATTCTTCCTCCCACGTTGCTCTTTGAAGATCTCTGTGAACACTCCTGAGCACACCGAGGCTCCATTGACATCAACGCCACTCTCTTCTAGATCTTTCTTGTAGAAGATCAGGTTGCTCTTTTCCAACTGATGGTAAGCCAGTTTTGCTAATGACTCAATGTACTGAATGCATTCTTCTGGGTCATACTTCTCTTTTGTCTGATGAATCTGAAACTTCAGGAATTCTGCATACATCTCAGTCAGGGTCTTGGGCAGCTCTCCCCCCTCTCTGGTTTTCATCACCTCCTCCAGAACTGTAGCAGTGATCCAGCAGAAGACTGGGATGTGGCACATGATGTGGAGGCTTTGTGATGTCTTGATGTGGGACATGATTCTGGTGGCCTGCTTCTGATCTGTGAATCTCTTTCTAAAGTATTCTTCCTTCTGTGGATCAGTGAACCCTCTGACCTCTGTCATGATGTCTACAAAATCAGAATGGATCTGATTGGCTGCTGCAGGTCGTGTGGTTATCCAGATGCGAGCAGAGGGAAGCAGTTTCTTCTTGATGAGGTTTGTCAGCAGCTTGTCCACTGTGGTCGGCGCTGTCACATCAATTTTAACTGTCTGGTTTTTATTGGTGGAGCAGTCCAGATCAAGGCGGCTCTCATCCAGTCCATCCAAAACAAACAGAAGTTTGAATTCACTCTTGTCAAAGTTGGTGTTTCCTGATGACTGCAGAGCTGTAAATATGTGATTGAGAGCTTCTTCCTTGATGTCGCTGGTCTCCCAGATACATTCATGAATGAGCTCTGCCAAACACCACTTTTCCCCCTTCTTTAAATTCAGCTCGCGGAAGGTGAAGGGGAAAATGAGATGCACATCTTGATTGGCTCTTCCCTCAGCCCAGTCCAACACAAACTTGTGCACAAGAAATGTTTTTCCAATTCCTGCGATTCCATTTGTCAGTACTGTTCTTATAGGTCTGTTTTTTACACAGGGGTGTTTGAACATGTCACAAGGTGCAATTGTTGTCTCTGTATCTGCTGGCTTCACTGTCTTAATCTGCCTGACCTCATGCTGTGTGTTGATGTGTACGTCACCAGTAGCTTTGATGTACAGAGGTGTGTAGATATCATCCAGAAGTCGTGCATCCTTATTCTGTGCCCACCCCTCTTGTGCACACAAAAACTCATTCTGGAGGTTTGGCTGAAGCTTTTGTTGGTAATATGAGATGTGTCGTGGTGGCTTTGGTACTGGAACAATCCCGTCTTTGTTGAAAACAAAAATATAAAGTATTATGATGTTTGTCTACAGATGCAGAATCAGTACACAAATACTCTTTTACTATAGAATTGGCTTCCTGAGAATACAAACAACTCAAAGATCTTTCCTTTTAAATAACACAAAATGGAGCCATCTAAAATGTCATTATGGTCAACCAAACATATTTTATACAGTCAGCAATGTCTCTGTGTTATGTTGGGCAGAGCATTGATGTGATGCTTACATTGATTCACCATCAGTAGCTCATTCATCAGCTGCTTGGAACCTGCTGATGAGTAACTTCCAATGTATATTCAAGCAGGTGCACCTGCTTAACAATTTGACTTAAGTTGACTTAAGTAACGTTACGAGAAAGAGCCAGCCGCTAAATGAGTCAAATAAACTTAAAGGTCCCATGGCATGAAGATTTCACTTTATGAGTTTTTTTTAACATTAATATGAGTTCCACCAGCCTACCTATGGTCCTCCAGTGGCTAGAAATGGTGATAGATGTAAACCGAGCCCTGGGTATCCTGCTCTGTCTTTGAGAAAATGAAAGCTCAGATGGGCCAATCTGGAATCTCCTCCTTATGAGATCATAAGGAGCAAGGTTACCTCCCCTTTCTCTGCTTTGCCCACCCAGAGAATTTGGCTCGCCCATGAGAAAGAGAGAGACATCATGGCTTTCAAACGAGCAAAGTGGCAGTTGGTAAAGGCCAGTTCATTATTGTTGAAGAAAAAAGATGAGACTAAAATGTTTTGCATAAAATTAAAGCTAAGATAAAATCTCTCTCCATTTTCGTCTACAAACGCCTCTACTCTTTCATCATGAGAGAGAATATTCAGCTGCGCTTCTCTCTGATGCTCATTAACGGACGTTAGAGTCAACTGAAACATCGCTGCACGGGACGCTATTAATACTACACTTGGCAGCAGGTAATGTTAGCCTACCATTAGCTAGCAGCTGGAGTAAACACGGTTAAAATGCTGACAGCTAAACGGTGTAAAAGTGTGTCTGTATTTCACTGTGTAGGATTCCAACACCGAGACGTACGACAGTCTGTAGCTGCCATTGTCTGAAAAACAACACATATGTTGCGTTCACTAGAAATACGCCTCGCCAGCTTCGTGCTGCATTCAAAATTATTATAAAATATCCTTTTCCCATGCAGTGGTTGTTTTTGTCGTTTAACAGGAATTTACTGGTGAAATAAGAAAGAGGCTCGATATTTATATAACATATAATTTATTTTTATATAACTATTTGACTGAAATGGTTATCAGAAATAATCTCCGAAATAATTTATTTAAAAAAAGACTAAAATGTTTTGACTAAAACTTGACTAAGATATATTGAGTTCTCTTTTGACTAAAACTAGACTAAAATGACAAGACTTTTAGTCAACTAAAACTTGACTAAGATACCTTGAGTTCTCTTTTGACTATAACGAGACTAAAATGACGAGACTTTTAGTCGACTAAAACTTGACTAACAAAAAAGATACGTGAATGACTAAATATGACTAAAACTAACAAGGACATTTGGCACAAGACTAAGACTAAATTAAAAATAGGTGACAAAATTAACACTATCCCACACTCATGAGCAAGAGAATAAGCACGTTCCTCCAGCTCAGGAAGGAGCTGAAGAGCCTGAGGTGACAGTTAAAGGAAGCGAGTGAAGAGGAGAGGAGCCCTTTCTGGGAGCTGCACCACATCCTTCACAAAATATTCACTACCTTGACAAGAGCTGAGTGGTATTACAGGGAGAGGAAGGAGAGGGCCACTATGCGGACTGACATTTGCAGCGGACAACGCAGTGGACAGCTCACCTCTTCCAAATCTGAGATTGACAGCTACCTCAGAGACACCTTTAGTGATGCAAAAGGGAGAAAGATCTTGGTCAATTCAAGTCTTTGAATAATCCACCATCACCAACTGTGGGCAAAGCAGCCCATCTTGAAGCAGATTCAGGAGGTGGTCAAAAAGACACTAGCCCCAGGACCGAGTAGGGTACCCTAAAGAGTGTACAAGAAATGTCCCCCTACAACCATAACTGCCTAGGGCTACTCCACAGGCTCTGGATGATCCTAAATGTCATCTGGAGGAGGGGCAAGGTTGCTGGGGGTGTACTGAAGGGGTGTGGATCCGAAGGAGGAGAATTCAAAGAACTTCGACCAGTTCAGAATTGTGTCAAGGCACCTGATAGGTTTCCTCCTATAAGGAATGCGTACATCGACACCACAATGCAGAAAGTAAGATCCCAAAGGTACCATGATGTCTGGAGAACACAGGTGTGGTCACACAGCTGATACACAAAGCCAGACAGAACAAGGGGGACCTGGTGTTGCTGTGGTTGGACCTCACAAACGACTATGGCTAGATAACCAACAAGCTTGTTGAGGTGGCTCTTAACTGGCACCACGGCCCAGGCAAGTCCTGAGACCTTATACTGGACTACAACAACAAACAACAACAGAACAAGAACAAAGTGGATGAGGCTTGATAATGGGATGATCACTGGATGTACAATTTCAGTGATCCTCTCTGAGCGAGCGACCAATCAAGAGCTGGAAGCGTGGGGCAACCTCTAGCCTACCCAGTAGAGTGTGCGCTTGAGGGCTTCCAGAGAAGAGTGAGCAGGTTCCCAAGAAGGTTGTTGGGTCTTCCCCAAAGCGTAAGCAACACCGCCCTGTACGAAATGAACAACATCCTGAAGCTCCCTTATTAGTAGCCTAAATGAAAAGTTCAGGGTGACTCGTACAAGGGAGATCCTGCAATACCAGGAGTCAAGCAACGCTAAAATCTCCCAGGCCGACATCCAGGTCAGAACAGGTCAGAAGTGAAAGGCAACAGAGGCTCAGTTGAGACACATCTCACTGGTGGACAAGAGACACATGGAAAGGCCAGCCTTGGTAGTAGCACAAAAAACATGCTACAACAAGGCAAAGGGGAAACATAGGAGGGCCATGATCCAAGGGGAGGTTAGAGCATTAGTCGATGCCACTTGGATGGTTGGAATACAGCAGCAGGGAGCCTGGGCAAGATGGAAGCAAGCAGTGGAGCGGAAGGTGATACAAGCTCTGGAGGGCAGAGACCCACTGCATCAAGTTGTTGATTCATGTGAATCCATGGGAAAGTCAAGTCACCCGCATGCCCTCAGTCAAACCATTCACCTTTCATTAAAGCTAGTGGGAAGAAACAGCTTTAAGACATCCCCCTCCGTTCTGCTCTCAACTTGGCAGGACTGGGAATGCAAGACATGGTGCTGCTCTCCGAAGCCTCAAAGCATTTGTAATTATTTTAGAACCTATAGTCCTTTGGGAAGAATGCATCAAGGAATCTAACAAGATTAAAAGAGGCAAATACACCCAGCTGCTGGAGCAGTGCCGCAAGAGAAGTGGGACCCGATGATGTCGAGATGAACTTGAGGAAGCCGTTATGATGAGATGCTCGTCTCTATCCAACACACAGTTTACGACTGATCCTCTGTTAGCTTTACACTGAGTGCCATGTTTGTGTGCTGACAGCAACCTACTCCAAATAGCTTTGTTTTTCCCAATTTGTACCGATTGTATTTGGATGCAGTAGAAACCCCCTTTCACTTCAAAATAAAATCAGGTGATTTTGTGTCATTTCAAATGCTTTACACATACGACTTTTGGACAAAATTCTTACACACACACACACACACACACACACACACACACACACACACACACGACAAAGCAAAATCCCACTTTAATAATCTTTTGCTACTGTACCTTTAGTTTCTTCAACACCACTGGCATCCACTGAAACAGAAATAATGTAATTATTATTACCATCCAGTTTTTATTTGATTGAACCAACACACCTCCCTCTCAGACTCACTCTGTCAGTAGTACTTCAGTGTAGTTATGTTTAATTAGCAGATACACACACAATACCTTCGGTTTTGGGAGAAACTGCTTTCATCTCATCTATTCTGTCAGGAGATGTGACTGAAACACAAACATGCAACAGTTCTTGAGAAATACAAAATAATTGAAGGCATTTTGTGAAGCATGTAAATAGGTAAACATAATGGTGGTGTTAGAAAGTAGTCCTCCCACCCTGAAGCACTTTGAGTGTCTATGATAAAGCGCTATATAAATGTAATGAATTAATGAATTAATTAATAAATAATCCTTAATTTAATTTATTCATTTCCTTAACATATTCATTATTCAGTACCTAGGTAAAGACTAGTAGCCAGTCAGAAGCAGAGTATGAGGGCGTGCCCTGATGGTACCTAGGTAAGGACTACTAGCCAGTCAGAAGCAGAGTATGAGGGCCCTGATGGTACCTAGGTAAGGACTACTAGCCAGTCAGAAGCAGAGTATGAGGACGTGCCCTGACAGTAGCTAGGTAAGGACTACTAGCCAGTCAGAAGCAGAGTATGAGGGCGTGCCCTGACAGTAGCTAGGTAAGGACTACTAGCCAGTCAGAAGCAGAATATGAGGGCATGCCCTGACAGTACCTAGGTAAGGACTACTAGCCAGTCAGAAGCAGAGTATGAGGACGTGCCCTGACAGTAGCTAGGTAAGGACTACTAGCCAGTCAGAAGCAGAGTATGAGGGCCCTGATGGTACCTAGATAAGGACTACTAGCCAGTCAGAAGCAGAGTATGAGGGCGTGCCCTGACAGTAGCTAGGTAAGGACTACTAGCCAGTCAGAAGCAGAGTATGAGGGCATGCCCTGACAGTACCTAGGTAAGGACTACTAGCCAGTCAGAAGCAGAGTATGAGGGCGTGCCCTGACAGTAGCTAGGTAAGGACTACTAGCCAGTCAGAAGCCGAGTATGAGGGCGTGCCCTGACAGTAACTAGGTAAGGACTACTAGCCAGTCAAAAGCAGAGTATGAGGGCATGCCCTGACAGTACCTAGGTAAGGACTACTAGCCAGTCAGAAGCAGAGTATAAGGGCGTGCCCTGACAGTACCTAGATAATGACTACTAGCCAGTCAGAAGCAGAGTATGAGAGTGTGCCCTGACAGTACCTAGGTAATGACTATTATTCAGTCAGAAGCAGAGTATGAAGACATGCCCTGACAGTGCCTAGGTAAGGACTACTAGCCAGTCAGAAGCAGAGTATGGGGGCGTGCCACGCTAGCAGCTAAGTGAGCATTATAACATGTGTTACAAAGTGACGCATGTTTGTCACGGAAGTAAAGGCTGGACTACAATAGAGCTGTTTGGAGCAGCACCACAGTGTTTTTTTCCAATATCTTCCGGGTATAAACTTCCTGTGTCCTGTACATACACTTTAACAGCGCTGAGCAAACGGGGACGAGTAACTACTGCATATCTGCTCATCTCTTTCGTCTAAAATACATGTTTGATGCTTTCATATGTCAACACTTTCACATTAGCTATTAAAAAGATTGACTGACCTTCTAGTCCTGAGCTGGTGTCTGGCAGACTCTGCACTAGATCATTCCTGTTGATCTTCTCTAAAACCTTCTTGGTCACCTTCAGAGCTCCATGAAGATGAAAGGTTTTAACCATCACATCCACCGTGTCCTGCCTTTCTGCGTTCTCCAACTTGGACACTTTGATGCTTTGGTAGCCTTCCAAGATGTCTTGCTGCTGCAGAAACCATTTGAATAGCTCAAATTCATCTTCTTTTAAATCCTGCAGAGTGTTGAAAAGGTCCTCTTTCTTCATCATGGTTTCCTGCTAAAATCAGACAGTTCTGTCAAACTGAAGTAAAACCGTAACACAAATGTCTCAGAGCAGCAACAGCAGTTCTGATTGGTCGACACTGGAGCTGTGTTGGTGGGATTTATGTTCAGTCTGGCCAGTTAGAGCTCCTGCTGTTGCTCTGTGGGTCCAGTGTGTAGGATCTAGTGGTGAGTTTGCAGATTGCAACCAACTGAATACCCCGCACACCTCCATTTTCCAAGCAAGTAGAAAAACCTACGGTGGTCTTCCCTCATGGCAGACTTCGTAAAGAAGACCTGCTCCCTATGTAGATATGAAGGGCTCATTCTTACGAAAACAACATGATTCATCCACATGAAACACAGTGTAAGTTGGTTACGCCACTGGACACAGGAATGCATGTTGCACAATGCTTGCACACAGTGGCAGTTCTATCTATTATTAGATTTCCGTTGTCATCATAGGTAACATGAAATCCAAAATGTTCCCACACACCAGACTCTCCACTGCTCTCTACACGTGACGTGACCTGCACACACCACTGCACTCCACTTGAGGAGCAGTCGGCTCGGCTCACCGCTTCTCAAAATCTGACGAAAATGTGTATCTTTGTCGATCAAAAAAACAGACAGATTCAGCAACTGCATGGCCTAAATGTTTTCAGAAACACGTTTCGGTGAACTATTTTAGTAAATTATGAGTTTGTATTGTGAACAAGACACCATGACAGTCTCTTTGAATTTCCATAGAAACCAGACCCACGTGACGCATTCGTCCAATCAGCTGCCGGTTTTCATTTTTTGGTCGACAATACAGATTAGCGCCGCCTGCTGTAATGGAGACGTATTACACGCTCAAGTTGGTGTTGAAAGTGGGCACTACAGCAGTAAGTGGTTAGTGACCATTAGCAGTGTACTGACGAACCGTGCGACGCACACACGCTCCGAACCGAGACAAGCCAACCGAACGGTTCAGATGTTTTTTCATGAACCGTGCCACCCCTAATGGTCAGTCACATGTCTCAAGTTGTTTGTTCCCATTTGTATGAAAATAAAAGAGTGTTTTTGTCTGTTCTAAAAGGAGTGGACCATGTGGATTGTGAGCTAGTTTACAGTGAAGACACCACAACAAGAACCCAACCACAGCCAACATCATTCACTTAAAACTTAAAACACAATTACAACTTTGGCTGCACAATATATCACTGTTGTTTTTTTATCATTATGATAACTTTAATGATAAACACATCTGGAACATGTTATTCAACAAATAATATGTTGTATTTTAGCAGAATACTAACAAAGTATTCACATATTTCCCTCCTATTGTGCAGCCCTTACAAAAAGGTTTTGGGGATATTTTTTGTAGCACTTTGGATGAAAATACAAAAACATAACAATGTGACATTTAATCAGCCATGGATCAGCAGCTGTAACCATGGTTCCAACGTGTGAGGCAGAGAAAGCACAGATGAGCTATAGTTGTGCTATCAGTCCACTAGATGGAGCCCTTTACCCACACCATCTCCACAGAGCTGGAGAGCAGACTGACTGAGTCAAACTAGAACAGGAGGCACAACCAGTCAGATAACTCCAGTCATTACAGAAGATAACACAACATCCAGCATTAAAAACACACTTTGACCTTTTGGTCTAGAGAAAATAATCTGAGATGTGAAAGTTAGAGAGACAGAAAGAAAACAGATGTTAACCTGGTTTCTCTCTCTCTATCTCTCCCTCTCTCTCGCCCTCTCTCTCTCGCTCTCTCTCCCTCCCTCCTTCCCTCTCTCTCTCTCTCTCCCTCCCTCCCTCTCCCTCTCTCTATCTGTTTCACTCTCCCTCTTTCTCTCTCTCTCTCTCTCTGTCTTTCTATTTCTCTCTGTCTCTCTGTCTCTCTCCCTCCCTCTCCCTCTCTCTCTCTCTGTTTCACTCTCCCTCTCTCTCTGTCTTTCTCTCTCTCTCTCGCTCTCTGTTTCACACTCTCCTGAAGGGAATTTCCATCAAAAAGGCACAGGCCCGAAGGCCAATTCCTGCGTATTCTTTTATAGGACTTATGAATACCAAAACTCAAGAATCAATCTGAGTTGATAGATTAAAGTCTAGCATAGAAGTTTACAGATCACAATTGTGGGTTCACAATAGACACAAAGTATCCCTAACTTCAGACACAGGTAGTCGGACCTCAAGTCTCTGTCCAGTTGTGAGCTGTCCCTTCCTTCTTGTCCCTTCTCTGCAGGGCGGTGTCCTCTGTCTCTAAGCAGACTGTTATCTCCGCCAGGGTTCAGGCCGCCTGTGTTGCACAGCTTCCTCTTACACATGTCCTGTTTTTCTACCAACTGTCTGGTTCATAATGCTTCTTTCTACCATATAAGGCTTATTCTTTATTATATGTGCTAATGACTGCACACAGCTCTTTAGCAATGAGCACAACACCCTTAAACTGACATTCTTATCTGACACATGCAGCTTTAAGATTAACTGTCAGTATTTAATGCTATTATTCTACACTCTCTCTCTCCCTCCCTCACTCTGTTTCACTCTCTCTCCCACCCACAATCTTTACCAAGATATTCATTACTTAAACTACTTAGTTACCTCTTCAACTCGAGCTTCTCTGAGCTTTCAGCACATTTAGACCCGTTTTAGTCCACATTAAAGACCGGAAAACTACGCCCAAAGACTCTCTAAACAGTCTACTGCCGCTGACGTTTCTACTGTTTGGGTTTCTGTCAAGTGACGTTTATCATTTAAGAGCAGCTTCCTTTCAAAATAAAACCCTACAGTTCAGACGCCAAATACCAAAATAAAAGCCACTAGTTCAACTACAGTGGAATACAGTATTTCAACTTTACACACAGTCACAAAACAAACCAATGGTTCTTTTTTTTATTCATATACAAAGATGGATAGAAAAATAATGACATTTTCATGATTTTATTTATGTGTAGACAGAATTGTTTTGTTCAACCAAATATTACACGTTTTGATGACTTTTTTTAAGTTGAAGGGGAACGGCAAATAAAGAGTAATAAAAGACAGGAAACTTTTTCAAACTGTAATTACGAGACACTCAAAGCAGAATTTGGCAGATTTGCCAACTTTGAGACCCAGAAATTCCTATAAAAGTAATAGCCAATCAACAATCAACTGGTGACATGCAGCAGCCAGGACCAGAAGTGTCTCAGAAGCTGCGGTAGAGTTGGTGGCCATTCCTGGGTTCCAGTGCTGCCAGATATTCCGCCAGATTTCACTCTTTTCGGCCGGATGTCTGTCACCTTCCTCTTTCCTTCCTTCCATTTGAGTATTCTGTTGGACGACTAAAACGACTTTTCCACCAAAACATGTTCCTTCTTTTTTGGAGCCAGTGGAGTCGCCCCCTGCTAGAAGTTAGAGAGAATGCAGCTTTAAGGAGCCTCAGCCTTGGCTTTTATCTCTCTGACCCGGACACTGCTTCCTTTATTATTGTCCACGTTGTGAACATGAAGAGAAATATTAAATATCAGCAGAGTAACACCAACAGGAGATTATGAACATTTCACCTCACCGCCTGCGGCGACGTGTCAAAGTAGATGTTCCTGTTGTACTGAGCGTCCGACACGTAGATGGCAGCCAGGTTAAAATCCTGAAAAACATAATATGTTGAGAGAACTTCAACAGGAACACATCAGACCAGAGGCTTCAGTAACAACAGCACCGCCAGCTACAACCTCCATTAAAGCTCCCGTATCATGCTCACTTTCAGGTTCATACTTGTATTATGGGTTTCAAACTATATGTAGATCTTCTAAAATAAATGTTTATGTTGAAATAAATATATACAAGTAGTCTCCCGTATTGGGTTGTCTTTTTATGGACAACATTTGCAAAAATAGATATTCAAATATACTCAAACCTTTGTTACTTCAGAAAGAATATTCAAATGTCATATTTGTGGTCTGAATAGGTTCTAATACTGCGCTCTCGAAGTCTCTGCACCGTCATTGCAGCCAGGGAATGACTGAATGGCACTGTAGCACTGTAAAATGTAATTTCCCAATCCAAAACTTCATCTTAACTTGTATATTTTTATGTATGCTATTATATTATTATATGGTGTTAATTAAAAGTACCGTAAGGTAAAAAAAATTTCAGTCCAATTGCAGGGAAATGTGTTTCCCGTTCCTTATGTTAGCTAGCTGTCACAGTTACACTGCATCTTCTCTGGGATTCTTTCGGGTGCAAAACTAGAAAAAGAAAGAAAAGGACCAACAAGTGTCTCTTCAAACAAGCCTTAAACTTTAAGCCGTCACCATGGAAATTAATTGGTCATGTGGCAAGGGCGGGGAAAATTGTCAGAACAAGCCAACAAGTGACAGTACTCTGATCCAATGGAAATCACAATTGTCAGATTGACAGCACTGTAGCCCACTGGAGTGTGTGTGTGTGTGTGTGTGTGTGTGTGTGTGTGTGTGGGGCTTCTAGTCCTGCCCGTGCTATATAAGTCTGTTGATTGAGCGTTTTGATACTTCCTCAGTATTTATACAGCACCTCGACCTGCTTTATAATCAAAACAGATATGGAAATCTCCCCTTTAAACAGTTTTAAGTCTTATATTAGCAGTGTCTTCTACACTTATTTATGTCCCATAAAAAGGACAAGAGTCCACTGATTTACTGCTGTCGTGTGAACGCAACAGAAGCATAAGTGCTCCACTCTCTCTTACCTCTTCGCTTTTCGCAGGATTCCCTCTGTTTGGACTTCCTTTTTCTTTTCCTGCAGACTCATCAGGAATGTCCTCGCTCTTCTCTGGCTTGGACATGTTTGTGTCTCTGCAGGACAGAAGTCCAAACTTGTCTTTGCTGTGTTGGTTTGAGTCGTTAACGTCCACATCACAGGTTTCCTCCCTGCCTGCTGCTCTTTAACGGGACAGTCTGACTCGGGACCTCTTGAGCGGCTGTTTGTGCGCCTCTAATAAACCTGGACTCGTGCTGCCTTCACTACCCATAGGAGAAAAAATACAGTGTTACGTGGAAATGACCGAGGAAGAGATAGAGTGACCCTGCCCGGAGGAAACCCGGGGCCCCCGTCTGGAGCAAGGCCCAGATGGAGGGCTCGTTAGCGAGCGTCTGGTGGCCGGGTTTGCCACGGAGCCCGGCCGGGCACAGCCCAAAAAAGTTATGTGGCATCTATCTCTCCATTCCATGGGCCCACCACCTGTGGGAGGAACTGCTGGGGTCGGGTGCGCTGCCACACGGGTGGCTGTGAAGGTCAGGGGCCTCGACGGAGCAGACCCGGAAGCAGACGCTGGCTCTGGGGACGTGTAATGTCACCTTTTTGAAGGGGGAAGACTCTAGACAGACCTGGTAAGCCCAAACGGGTAGTGCGGGTAATTCGTGCATCCCTTTCCATTGCTGAAGCTGTGGCGAGGAGCTGTGGTCTTAGGGTCTTAGGTGCCTCAAGGGGCGGTAACCCACAAACACCGTGGTGGACACCGGTGGTCAAGGAAGCCGTCCGACTGAAGGAGTCTTTCCGGGATATGTTATCCCAGGGGACTCCGGAGCCCTAATTCTTAGGTGGCCGTCGCCGCAGACGAGTCCCTTCGGGCGGCCGAACAGGATGACGAGGGCAGCACCACTCCGGGGGCTGAGCAGGTCAGCCAAGGTGGAGCCCCTTGGGAGGCTGCGCAGGTGACGGGGCAGCTGGGCTGGGACCTGACGACGGGTCAGCTGCGCTGGGACCTGGCGACTGGTCAGCTGGACTGGAGTCAGGCGACGGGTAAGCTGGACTGGAGTCAGGCGGCCAGGCAACTGGGGCAGAGGTTGACTGGGGTGCCGACAGGACACGAGGGGCAGGAGTCGGCCTGACCGCCGACAGGGCACGAGGGGCAGGAGTCGGCTTGACCGACACAGGCAAAGTCTCTGGGGGGCAGAACAAAGGCAAAGTCCTTGGGGCGGTCTCAAGGACGGTCTCAGGGGCAGTCTAAGGGGCGCCGGGGACCAGCAAATTCACCGGGGTGGTCTCAGGGGCAGTCCCATGGGCGCTGGAGCCCGGCAAAGTCTCTAGGGCTGTCTCAGGGGCAGTCTCAGGGGTGCCGGAGAACGGCACAGTCTCAGGGGCGGTCTCAGGGGCGCTGGAGACCGGCGAAGTCTCAGGGGCGGTCTCAGGAGCGGTCTCAGGGGTGCCGGGGACCGGCAAAGTCTCAGGGGCAGTTATAGCCAGTTCAGGGGGGCTGGACACCAGCCGGGATTCAGGGGGGCGGATAGCCAGACGGGGATTTGGGAGGCTATTAGCCAGCCGGGGATCAGGAAAGCTGCTAGTCAGCTGGGGATAAGGAAGGCTGCTAGTCAGCCGGGGATCTGGAGGACTGCTAGCCAGCCAGGGATCAGGAAGGCTGCTAGCCAGCCGGGGATCTGGAGGGCTGCTAGCCAGCCGAGGATCTGGAAGGCTGCTAGTCAGCCAGGGACCCGGGATCAAGGACAACCTGGGGACACTAGGGAACTTGGGGACACTAAAAAACTCGGGAATGCTAGGAAACTTGGTAACGCTAGGAAACTCGGAAATACTAGGAAACTTGGAAACGCTAGGAAGCTCGGGGACACTGGAAAACTCGGGGACAATGGAAAGCTCGGGGAAGTTGGGCAGTGCTGGGACACTGGGCAGCTTGGGGACACTAGGGAGGCTGCTAGCTAGCGGGGAATCTGGGAGATGGCTCAGAGAGGCTACTAGCTAGCTGGGGCTCTAAGAGGCTGCTAGCTAGCCTAGATTCAGGGGGGCTGCTAGCTAGCGGGGAATCTGGGAGGCTGCTAGCCAGCAGGGGATCAGGGAGGCTGCTAGCTAGCCTGGGCTCAGGAAAGCTGCTAGCTAGTTTGGATTCAGGGGGGCTGCTAGCTAGCTGGGACTCAGAAAAAAGTGATTTAGCCAGTACTTAAAAACCTCCAACTGGGGAACAAAGTGACTCACCCACGGTCTCTCCGACAACCACTGGTGCTGGATGGTGAGCTTCTCCAGGAGAGGAGGGTGCTGGTCAGGCTCAGAGCACCGCAGACAATGCACGGTCCAGCCGAACTCCAAAACCTTCTTTTTAAAAGGAAGCTTCTCTGCTGGGTCCATGTCTGGTCAGATTGTTCTGTTGTGTGGAGGCAGGGAATAGTGGACCCAAACGCAGAGATGAGGCAGGCAGGCAGGAGAAGGTTGTACTCGAAGATTTAATTAACAAAAAGACAGGATACAAAGGATCTAAAAAGCAGAAAAAACACAAGGAGTCAAGAACTGGCAGGGACGCAAAATACACAGACACGCAGGACCTGGACACAAATGGATACAAGCTGACGGCACAAGGACACAAAACAATCTGACAAGAGGGAAAGGGAACACAGAGGTTAAATACACGAGGTAATGAACAAATGAGGGACAGGTGATACGACAGGTGAAACACATCAGGGCGGGGCAGGGTAATCAACAGAGGCGGGAAACACAGAAAGTAAAACTAGACATGACAAGACAGAAAACAGACTATCAAAATAAAACAGGAAACAGAACAGGAATGCACAATACAAAGCACACAGCTAAAGCGGAATAAACAGAAACACAATGAACAGGGGAATAAGGAACAAAAATAACAGGAATATACAAAACCAGAGAACATATACAAAATAGGGGCAGAAATATACAGAATAAAATATACAACAACCAGGAACATACAGAAATAAATAATACAGGCAACAGAAACAGGTAACCAAAATGTCCCAACCATCACAGAAATAAATAATACAGGCAACAGAAACAGGTAACAAATGTCCCAACCATCACAAGATCTAATATTTAACAGTTCACATTTGATTCTCCTATTCTGTTCTATCGTTGTAGTGGTTGTTTTAATTCTAATTAGGTTGTTAAGTATAGCACCTCGTTGGTGCACAGAAGAGCGTGTAACGCTGTACCTTTGATTACTGATATTACTGATTCTTACTGGAATGATATAACTGGTCTGTGGGTTAGCAGAGTTATTTGCAAAGGAGTGAGAGCTTATGGGAGTTGTGTGTGTGTTTACAGGGTGCAAACAGTCAATCTAAGGTCCGTCTCTGCACCCAGGTCTGGGTCTGCACGGCGTGTCGCAAATTCTCGCATAGCATCTGGCTGCCGCGTCTACTGGGATGAATCCCATCCCTGCTGAACAGGGAGCCACTTTCCCAAAACAGATTAAAATTGTCAATAAAACCTATCTTGTGGATGTTGCATGCATGCTGGAGCCAGGTGTTGAGGGTGAGTAATCTACTAAAAAGGCATACTCTGCGACCTCGAGATGGACTTCCCAGTGCTTTTTAAAGCTTCAATGAGGGTGCCAAAGTATTTCTTTGTGCGCTCACTCTGCTGGTAGGACATGTCGTTATGCCCACAATGGACCACGATGCGTTTAATAGAGGTCGGGAGTGAGGGTATCAGGTCCACAGCTTTAGCCCAGATATCTGAAACTTTGGCTCCAGGAAAGCAGTGAGTGACAGCATTAAAAAAACGTATATCCCAGGTGATGGAGTCACCGATAATTATTGTGGTTGGGGGGAAGAGCGGACGAGGAGTGGGGGGGCGTAAATGGCCGGTGGCAGGAACAGAACGGCCAATATCGGTTTCAGATGGACAAGGAAAAGAAGAGGAATATTGCTTACCATTCGGTGGGGGAGATTGTTTTTGAGGAACGTTGTCATTTCGCTGGTTCAGGCAAGGGAGGCCACCGGACCGTCTGACTACTGCATCCCTCAGAAGTTTTCGCCGCGAGGCAGCGGTACTCCCCGTTGACGACCACAGGTCCGTCGGCTTTGAAGCGGGGCGAGCCCGGGTAACTACGTCGGCCGTTACCGGGGGAACATTCAGCTTTGACAGGGCATCGAAGCGACTGGAGAGGCTGAGGGCAGGAGGCGATGGAGCCCTACCCAAGGCTCTCTTTCGGCCGCAAATCACTTCAGTCCAGGATGGCCTGGTGGTTGGTGTCGAACTAGAAGATAGGTGTGGACAGGCGGATGGGTCCCAAACTACAGTATCCTGGAGTGCTGCCGATAGAGTTGTGATTTGGAGCGACTGATTTTGAGCAACGTCCAGGTAGGAGGTTAACAAGGCATCTTTGGTTTTTAAGTCCTCGGAGAGCCGACGAACTTCTTCCCTAAGGTCAGCAATGTCTTTGTTTGCATTTTCAAGCAACGAGGAAATCCTGTCGGGAGGTGGGGACTCGCCAGGTGTGGAGGTAGTCATGGGGCTGGCGTTAGCCTGAAGCTAATGTTTTGCTAGCTACTACTCGTAGAAAAAGTGCGGTTCTCCACGCACAGGTACGTAGATTTGCGTAAATGCTGGCTCTTTCTAGAGACTAAAGGCTACCAGGGGGCTAAGAAAGAAACAAAAAACTAAGCAAATAGTACAACATTTATCTTGAAATAACACTATTTTCCTCCGTCTGTCTTGTCTCCCCTCCACACGCTCACAGGATGGATGGATGGATGGATGGATGGATGGACGTGGAAATTGGTAACAGGCTCATGACTCTGAAAAATAAACCTGGTCATGGAAATAATTTTCACAACCCAGAGAAGGTGGATAGTAACAGTAAGCAGATTAAAGCTGTGATATAATGGAAACGGATGAGTTACAAATTCACCCCTCCTACAGTTGTCATGAAGGAGGAAATTACTGATAGAGACCAAAACCGTTTTTTTGTGCCAGACTGTAAACATGTTTATTTCTACTGGACTGACTTGAGAAACACCCATGACAAACAAGCATCTTACTGAGATATTACTAATTACTTAAATAACAACTTGAGGCTCCAGATTCAAATGTTTTCTTAAAAGGAAAACTTTACTTGTAAAAAATATATTGGTATCATGTGAAACTAGACCATCTTAGGAATCCATTCAAACCAAGCATGACATGTTAGGTTCTGGGGGTTATAGGGGGCTAAATAATGCTCCAAAGTTAGGCTGCATTTTGTAGAAAGAAAAACTGGCATGGCCATTTTCAAAGGGGTCCATTGACCTCTGACCTCTAGATATCTGAATGAAAATGGGTTTTATGGGCACCCACAAGTCTCCCCTTTACAGACACGCACACTTTATGATAAGCCATGCAAATTTTACTTGAAAACGTTCATGTTTTTCCCAAATGATGTACAGATTTTTAAATGGCTTGAACTATAGTGCATATAGCTGCCGGGTCATATTTTCATAAAAAACTGAATCGTCTGTAAATGTTTGATTTTCTTGTGATATGAATAAAATACAACAAACTGCTGGTCAGACTGATATACAGTAATTATCATTTTATTATATGGTGGAACTTCCCTTTAACATATTCATACGCTGTGAACGAACAGCAAAGAAATGATCACTTTATATTTCTTTCTCTTCAATTACTGAATCAAAAATGTTCAATTTATTACATTCATTATAATCAGAATAAAAGTGATTTAACAAGCCTTTCTTTACAGAATCACAAAAACATTCATCTCATTTTCACAATCCTCAGATTAAACTCAAACTGTAAATAATTTTTCTTGCTACACAGTGTTTTTAATACAGACATCAGATGAGATTAAAAGCTCAATGAGCCAGACGGAAAACCATCTCATCGTTTCCTTTATTTATGTATTTAAAAGTTTAAACCGTTGCAGAGGACGCAAACATTTTTCTGCAACAAATATTTAATGTAAAACTTTTGATCTGAAGTCTCTCCATTTTGAATCTTGCAGAATATTTCAGTATTTGTGGATCTGCTGCCTCCTGCTAGTCACTCTGCAGGCTCACACTCTGATTGGCTGCCAGCTGGAAGCAACTCAAAAGTTATTTCATGTCTGTGTGCCTCTTTAAGAGACGAGCGGCAGGTCCTGAGTGGATTGATTCCAACGGGAGAAGTGAACGTGAACACAGATTATGCGCAATTCTTACACCCTGCAATCACCAAAGTAAATAATGGAGCCATTCTTCAACAAGCTTCATATCTCCAGAACATTCTGACACTAAAATGTTATGTTTGAGACGGACACGTAAGGAGAAAATTTTGTTTGAGAAAAATTACTTAACTATACAAATATAACTTTTCATCCATCCACACGACGTTCACTACACTTTCAAACGAGGCCACGCCCTTTTAGGAGACAGGAAGTGGGTACCGTTTCAGACCATTGGCACTGTGTGTGATGAGCTATCTTTAGTTAGAGATAATCTTTGCTCAAGTTTTTAGACAAATGTAGTAAAAGGTTTCACAGAAGGGTAAAACTTTATAATAACCATTGCTAATAAATGGTAAATTGATGGTTAACTAAACTATAGTTAATAGTGTTTCTACTGTTAACTAACAACAAAATGATAATTAATAATGTTGACTAAATATAAGAGAGTTAAAGGGACCAAATTAATGTTACTTGATGCTTTATAAACCATTTATTAATCATTAGCTGGTTATTATTATTATATTATTAGCATTAGATATAATAGCATCCACAAAATGTTTATAGATGGTTAACAAAACAATTATTAATTAACTATCTAAATGTATAAATTAATGATGTTATATGACATTGAACTAATGATAACATAACATAAATTATAATATTACTTATAAGTAGTAAACATTATAAATCATCATTTCATTGTTTGTTGACAGTAAAATGACTATTAACTAAAGTGGAACTATCAATGTATTTAAAAAATATCTGTTTAATTTATAAAATCCGACATGGTTTAGCACCTCCTCCACTATGTGACTTTATACATTTTAGATCCAGTGAGGTTAGGGTAACTAGAGGGGCAGTGAGGGAAGACTGCATCATCGCCCAGCTCAGCAATGGAACACAGTGCCGGCAACGACTAGAGAGTCTTTGTCATTCTTTTCATTCAAAAAGAATGCAAAAACATGGCTTGTAGCGAGCCAAACTTGTGGGCACTAATGCTTTCTGTGTGCATTTAAACGTTATTATATTATTATTATAAGTATTTTACATGAATTGTATTTATTAACCACAATGTGTTGTATGTAATTTTATTGTGTGATTTTATACCTGTCATTGTCTTTAAAGGCTGCCTGTTTTACATCTGGCTGGTGGACTACCGATGAAAATTAGCAGTTTTGAGCTAACTCGGGCACATTTACATTGTTTTAATGTTGAGTAATGTTCACTGTCCCCTTTCAACTAAAGAAATAAATCAAAAATGTACCATTAATTAGTGGTGGTTATTATAAAGAGTATATATTAGTGACTCCTTTAATGTGTTGTTCTCTTGTAATTTTGAGTTTGATTTACAAAGAGATTGTGTGTGTTGGTCAGCAGTGTGTGTTTCTGTGCATAGGAGACTCTCCGTCCTACACAGAACACAGAGACACTGAGGAACCATACGTGCCTAACCAGAACCCAGGATAAAGAGGTTCAGTGAATGTGGTGTTGAAGGTGTGGAGGTGGATCAATGAGTCAGAGGAGACTCTGTAGAAGGACAGAGAGCCAGCAGGACAGTCCACATACACTCCTACTCTATCAGAGACAGAGGAGAAGATGGATGTTTCTACCCCATCAGAGACAGAGGAGAAGATGGATGTTTGTACCCTATCAGAGACAGAGGAGGAGATGGATGTTTGTACCCTATCAGAGACAGAGGAGGAAATTGATGTTTGTACTCTATCAGAGACAGAGGGTGAAGAGAGGTGTGTTTCTCTTTTATTGTGACAGACAGCGTAACCATGATCAGAGCAGAACAGACTCCAGGACTGATCGTTATATCCAAACAAACCGTCTTCACTGTCTCCTCTCCTCCTGATTCCTCTGTAACTCACTGATATAAAAACCATTCCTCTCCTCTCGACCTCCCAGTAACAGCGACCAGTCAGACTATCTCTACACAGCAGCTGAGGCCAGCAGTCAAACCTCTCTGGATGATCAGGATATGGCTGCTCCTCCTCCCCCCATGTCACCTTCCTGTTGTTGTCAGACAGTTTGAGGTTTCTGTTCACTGTGTTTGTGTCCAGTGTGAGTTCACAGGAATCTGATGAAGAGAACGAGACACAACACAGCAGCAGTTTATCATCTAACACACCTGATGGTTTATTTACTACTTTATTAACAGACTGACTATTAATTAGATCAAAACTTCACAATGAAACATCTCTTTGGATCTTTCAAAACGAGAATAGAATGCAGAAACATAAGCTTTAAATTCAACTTCCTTCTGTTTTTAAATTGTTCTATGTAAAAAAAAAAAAAAAACAGTTGTTATTCACCAAAAAAAATAAAAATAAAATAAAAGTTAAAACAAAACAGGCTTTAGTGTAATCACTCTCCTGTATTTGGTCACATGCTCTCATGATCAACACATCTTATTTCATCTCTTTCAGCTGAAATCAGCTGTTTGAAATTATCTCTTTATAGTTTTGTAAATAATCTGCTAAGATTATCTGTATATTTCAATATGTGTTAGAGCCATAATAAGTTAATTCATATGTATTAATTAATTCACAGTAAAAAAAAAAGATGATTGTATTTCATTTAGTTTTCTATTTATTTTAAGTTCATGGAATTTAGACTTTGGACTTTAAATTTGGAGAAGTAACTGTTATTCTCAATCTTGAGAATAACAACCTCAGCTCGTCCTCCTCATGAGGTCATTCTCAGGTATAATCAGGTGACAGCTTGGGGAGTTCTCAGAGACATTAGGGAGGAGGACTGACACAGATGAGTGACCGCATTGTGATGAGTTATTATAAGAAAACCATGGAAAAAGTTTAAGTTTCTGTAGAAAAGTCAACCATGGAGAACTTATTTTATCTTATTTTTGAAATTGCTTTATTTGTTGATACCTGCGAGTGTTTTAACTCAAAAACGAGTCACAATCCTCCTCCAAAAGGTATAAGAAAATGAGTGCAGGAGTCGCCATAAAAACATATAATGTTGTCTGGGTGAATACTCGATTCTGATTGACTGAGTGTTATGCCATGTTCACACCAAGGCAAAATAAAATATTTGCATCGCGTTGTACAACGTCGCACAAATGATCCAAATATGGGGATCATATTTGGATCATTAATCACGCACAATGTGTACTTCAAGTCGCGCTGGAATTGGCAGACATCAGAAGTAATGTTTCCTCCCTGGAGAAGGCAGTAAACATTACTCCGCCAGATGATATTGTTAACCCAGACATGACGCCGTTTCATTTCCCGACGTATCTGTGACTTCCACACCAGGTACAAAGCAACAGAGGTTATTTTGGCCATAGGATGACAGAAAGAATTGTTGTTGGTACCTACAGCTGTACACCGGCTGGTACCAGTCACAATGTGCCCCATGTTGAAATATAACCTACGCCATTCCTCCTTATGAGCATTCAGAAAATGCACTACATAAATGCACTACTGATTATGATTTTTTTCTTGTGTAGAATAAAGAGACTACAGCTGCATGTCAAGAATCTTGACTCATCAATCAATCAATTCAATAATTGATGAAGATCTAAATTTTAGTGATCACATTAAAACTGTAACCAAATTATCTTTATGGCATCTCAAAAACATAGCGAGAATTAGAAACTCTGTGTCCAAACAAGATCTAGAAAATATCATTCACGTTTTTATTTCCTGTAGGGCAGACTACTATTGTGCTTCTGATTGGTGTTCCCAAGAAGACCATAAAACAGTTGCAACTCATTAAAATGCTGCTGCTAGAATTTGACCAACATCAAGAGGAGAGAGCACATCCACTTCTGAAACCCCTGCACTGGCTTCCGGATACATTTAAAATTGATTTCAATGCCCTACTTATTGCCTATAAGTCTTTCAATGGTCTGGGCCCAAAATATATTGCTTATTCGTTTACTGAGTATGAGCCTGGTCAGTTGGTGGTGCCCAGAGTACTATCCAAGAGTGGTTAAACGGCTTTTAGCCATTATATTGCGAACTGCTAAATCAGCTTCCGCTGGATCTAAGGCATGCACCAACTGTAACCATTTTTGAATCTTCTCCAGAGCTTTTAATTAGTCTTGTTTTGTGGTACTTTTAATGACTTTATTATTTTAGTTTTCAACAGTGTTGTACCACTATAAAATGTGTCTGTCCTTTCATGTATCTCATTGTATATGTTATGAAATTTCTGTTATGGTTTCAGCATTTTTCTTTGTATTTTGTTCTGTTTCTGTTGCCTGTTTGTAGTTTTCTGTATGATTCCTGTTTTTGTACAGTTATTCTGTATTTTTCTGTTCCCTGTCTTGTAAATGTATCCTGTGTTGTGTATTGTGGTCTATGTATATTTTGTTGTGTATTTTTCTGTTGTGCATTTCCCTGTTTATGTTGTGTTTCCTGTTTTATTTTGATAGTCTGTTTTCTGTCTTGTCATGTCTAGTTTTGCTTCCTGTGTTTTCCCGCCTGTGTGATTGTCTAATGTGGCCCCTCTCTGTTCCCTCTCCCGGGGCCTCTCTGTTCCCTGTCCCGAGTGGCCCCTCTCTGTTCCTCGTCCCGAGTGGCCCCTCTCTGTTTCCTGTCCCGAGTGGCCTCTGTTTTCTGTCTTGTCATGTCTAGTTTTGCTTCCTGTGTTTTCCCGCCTGTGTGATTGTCTAATGTGCTTCACCTGTTTCCCAGCCCTGGTGTCACCTGTCCTGTGTTTGCTCGTTACCTAGTTTATTTAGCCCCTGTGTTTCCTTTGTCTCTTGTCAAATCGTTTTGTGTCTTCGTCCGGTCAGTTTGTGTTTTTGCCCTGTCTGCTTGTTCCCTGTCAGTGTGTCTCAGCCATGTGCCTTTGTTGGAATCTTCAATTTATCTTCATAAATCCTCAACGCCAATGTTCTCCTGCCTGCCTGCCTCTCTCTGCGTTTGGGTCCTATTATTCCCTGCCACACAACAGTATATATATGCCTGTAAAGCACTTTGAATGACCTATGTTTATGAGAAGGTGCTCTATTAATGAACTTTCCCTTGCCCTAACATGTAGGTCATAGTATAATCACTCCTGCATTTGGCCACAAGTTCTCATCATCACATCTTATTTCTTCTCTTTCAGCTGAAATCTGGGGGGGGGGGGGAAATGGGCCCTTGACAAACATGAATTATGTCATACACTTAACAAGGAAATATTAATTTAGGTATTTATCTATTCATATTAAATATCAAATCATTTCACTATATAGTAACGTATCTACAGTTTAATCTATTTTAAAAGGTTCTGGTAACCAGGGGTTACAAGTGTCTTATTATTTGAACAATGTGCTGCAGAAATAAAGTGTTCTGTTTGTGGTGGAGTCTACATGAGAAAAGAGTTCATGGATTTTGGAAAATGTGGTCATTGACTGCATTTTATGTTAAAGCAATGAAAAATGATCCACAGTTTGTGACTTCTCTTTCTCTGTGAATAGTTTTGACAATGTGACCTCTGTTTTAACTGATGCTAGTTAGCAATCAGAAAAATACTAACACAATATTAATCCTACTGTAAGATGTTGTGCCTTGTTTTTATGAATCAAAGTGAAAACACACTCACACTTCCACAGACCAGGTTTCAGCCTCTGCTCTCCACAATGATCCAGCCTGGAGGAAGAAACAAAGTCAGAATGAACCTTCAGAAGCTTCCTCATCTCTCATCTTCAAAATATATCAAACATCTTAGGTGTCTAAGGTTAAAGATTAACTCTGAACATCAAGACGTCCTCAAAGTGCTCCAATAAGAATGTAACTTATTAACAGGAGTTGAGTCTCAACGGTGACGAGCTTCTCAGCACATCAGTTACTGTCTTCACTGTTATCACCAGGGCTTCTGGTACACACTGTGAACAGTGAGCTCTGCTGTCTGTTCACACCTTAGAGTTTCCAGTCCCTGTCTAGCTGAAAGCAGCTTCACTCCCGAGTCTCCTGGATGATTGTAGCTCAGGTCCAGCACTCTCAGATGGGAGGGGTTGAAGCTTAGCGCTGAGGCCAGAGAAGTAGAGCCTTTCACTGTTATCATACAGCCTGACAAACTGGACACACAAACACACACACACACACACACACACACAGAAAATGACTTGAATTTACAATAATAATGATGAATTAATTTTCATCATGTCTTTCTTCTTCTGTGTAAATTTCCTAATTTTAGCTAAATGTTAAAATGTCTCCTCAGTCCACTTCTTTGAAATACATTGTTGCTATACAGTCAAATGCCATCAGAATTTGACAGAAAGTAATTTATCTTAAATCTGCATCAACTGGCAAACTTCTGTAGTGGCCCAAAGCCAGTCCAACAAAAGAGCAAAATAAAGCGATTTGTCTGTGGAAATATTGGATTTAAAAGTTGGCATAGAACCCGACAAAGTAATTTGAATTAAGTTGGTATAGCCCTAAAGCTTTCTCTATCATGGCTGGTAGACAGCAGACATCTGTAAGATCACAAAAAATATGTATGATGCAGCCAGATGCACTGGGAATATGTGAGTTCTGAAGTTAAAAAAAATGGGCTAACCCGCAATTTCCACTAGATGCAGAATGTCTATGGAACGTCTGCGGAACATCCCCGGAACGTCGACGGATCATTAGGCTTCCATTAAAGTCAATGTGTGTATTTCCACTGACTGCGGAACGTCTGCGGAATGTCTGCGGAACGTCTGTGTCCCTACTCCATCCCAGCTCCGGCGGTCCGCAGCCCTCCGGAGCAGATACGCAGAGCTTCTATTTTTGATGGACGCCAGAGAGCTCCGCAGCAATTCAGCACACGGCAGATAGTGCGTGACAGGAAGTTGAGCACAGAAACAAAATAAAAATCCGGTTAATTTTCAAAGTAAAATACACCATGCGCACGGCGGATCATATTTCCCTGCACTACACCTTGAAAACACAGCACAGAGTTGTTTCCCCTCTACTCCTCTGGATGGAAACAAACTGTTGTTGGTTTTGTGGTTCTATTCTACGTGAATTCGCGAGATATTGTGGGTCCTCGTGACTACAGCTGTAAGTCATGCCACAACAAATCCGGACCTAGTGGGTATTGATGGACGGCGGAGCACGCAGCCATTCCGCAGCTGAGCCGGTCCGCAGACATTCCGCATCCAGTTGAAATTGCCGGAAAGTCTCGACAAACCCTTAAGAAAAATATTTGGCTCTTAAACTGCAAGATGTTGAACTTTAACAGAAGCTGAATCCTGACCTGAGAGTCTCCAGTTTACAGTGTTGACTCTTTAGTCCAGCAGAAAGTAGCTTCACTCCTGAATCCTTCAGGTCATTGTTACACAGGTCCAGCTCTCTCAGAGTAGAGGACTTGGAGCTGAGAACTGAGGACAGATGTTCACAGCTTCTCTCTGACAGATTACAGCCGCTCAGCCTAAAAATATGTACAGAACACATGTAAAAAAATCTATCTGTATTTGATATTAATTACACTTATGTTTAGGTAGGCATTACTATTATAAAATAAAGTGGTTAACTGAAGAAAAATGAAAACACTGTGTGACAGATCTGGTTCACCCTTTACAGGTTTATTATTCCTGACCTGAGAGTCTCCAGTGTACAGTGTAGACTATTCACTCCAGAAAAAAGCAGCTTTCCTCCTGAATTCTGTAGGTCGTTGTTACTCAGGTCCAGCTCTCTCAGACTAGAGGACTCAGTGCTGAGAACTATGGACAGAGCTTCACAGATTCTCTCTGACAGGTTACAGCCACTCAGCCTAAAAATATGTACAGAACATTTGTAAAAACATATGTATTTGATATTACTTACACTTACATTTAGCAGCTACTTTCATAAAATAAAATGGTTAACTGCCTTAAAAAAAATGAAACACCATGTGACAGATCTGGTTCACCCTTTACATGTTTATTATTCCTGACCTGAGAGTCTCCAGTTTACAGTGTGGACTCTTCACTCCAGCAGAAAGCCTCTTCCCTGTTAAATCCCTTAGTTCATTGTCAATCAGGTGCAGCTCTCTCAGACCAGAGGACATGGAGCTGAGAACTGAGGACAGATCTTCACAGCTTCTCTCTGACAGGTTACAGCCGAGCAGGCTAAAAATATGTACAAAACATATGCAAAAACATATGTATTTCATATTACTTACACTTACATTTACATAGCAGCTACTTTCATAAAATAAAGTGGTTAACTGCCTAAACAAAATGAAAACACTGTGTGACAGATCTGGTTCCCCCTTTACAGGTTTATTATTCCTGACCTGAGAGTCTCCAGTGTACAGTATAGACTCTTCACTCCAACCGAAAGCAGCTTCACTTCTGAATACTGTAGGTCGTTGTTACTCAGGTCCAGCTTTCTCAGACTAGAGGCCTCTGAGCTGAGAACTGATGACAGATCTTCACATCTTCTCTCTAACAGGTTACAGCCACTCAGCCTAAAAATATGTACAGAACACATGTAAAAAAAAGTAATCTATCTGTATTTGATATTAATTATACTTATGTTTAGGTAGGCATTACTATTATTATGAAATAAAGTGGTTAACTGAAGAAAAAGGAAAACACTGTGTGACAGATCTGGTTCCCCTTTTACAGGTTTATTATTCCTGACCTGAGAGTCTCCAGTTTACAGTGTGGACTCTTCACTCCAGCAGAAATCAGCTTCCCTCCTGAATCTGTGAGGTTGTTGTTACTCAGGTCCAGCTCTCTCAGACTACAGGACTCTGAGCTGAGAACTGATGACAGATCTTCACATCTTCTCTCTAACAGGTTACAGCCACTCAGCCTAAAAATATGTACAGAACACATGTAAAAAAAAAAGTAATCTATCGGTATTTGATATTAATTATACTTATGTTTAGGTAGGCATTACTATTATCATAAAATAAAGTGGTTAACTGAAGAAAAAGGAAAACACTGTGTGACAGATCTGGTTCCCCTTTTACAGGTTTATTATTCCTGACCTGAGAGTCTCCAGTTTACAATGTGGACTCTTCACTCCAGCAGAAATCAGCTTCCCTCCTGAATCCGTGAGGTTGTTGTTACTCAGGTCCAGCTCTCTCAGACTACAGGACTCTGAGCTGAGAACTGAGGACAGAGCTTCACAGCTTCTCTCTGACAGATTACAGCCACTCAGCCTAAACATATGAACAGAACATAAGTGCAAACATGTTTATCTGTATTTGATAGGACTTACACCTATGAAAAATGACAACACCTTGTGAAAGATTTGGCTCACCCTTTTCTCACTCATCTTATTATCACCACTAAGTCAACCAGCTGTTTCCTTGACTCTCTCAAAGAAGCGAGAGTGACCCCTCTCCAAAAGAAAGCCACACTCAACCTGTCTGAAGTTAACAACAGACCTGTCTCTCTTCTTCCGTTTTCTCCAAAACACTCAAACAAGGTATCTTCAACCAACTCTCTTCTTATCTCCACCTGAACAACCTTCTTGATCCAAACCATCATTCGTGTCACTGAGTGGCTTGAAACTGCTAGAGCTGCCTCTCTCCCCTCTGTGGTCATTCTTCTGGAACTTTCTGCTGCACTTGAAACAGTAAACCACCAGCACCTCACGTTCACCTTTCAGGATCTGTGTCTCAGTTTCTGCACACTCTCTGCTCACATCTTACCTCAAAGACCACACCTACCGGGTAACTTTGAGAGAATCTGTGTCAGAACCTTGTCCACTCACAGTGGGATCCTTCAAGGTTCTGTCCTGGCCCCCCTCCTCTTCTCTCTGTACACCAACTCCCTCTCAGTTCAGTTTTTCACTCACATGGCTTTTTCTACCACAATTAGAGCAGATGACACCTGACTAATTCTCTCTTTTCCCCAGTCTGAAACACAAGTACCAGCAAGTATCTCTGCCTCTCTGACTGACATCTCTCAATGATTGTCCACACACAATTTGAAACTCAGTCTTGACAAGACTGAGCTGCTTTTCCTTCCAGGAAAGGAATCTTCCACCCAGATCGACAACTCTGTGGTAGTCCCCAACAGGACTGCTAGGAACCTGGGTGTGACACTCAACAGCCAAATCTCCTTCACTGCCAACATTGCTGCAACAACCCGATCATGTAGATACATGCCGCATAACCAAAGAAGGATAAGGCCTTTTCTTTCCATTTCATTTGGTTGCAGTTCCACCAGAGTTCCACTCGGGGTGATCGCAGGTGAGTGCAAAATGAATGGCAGTCTATGAAGTTAGACGGCTAAATTTATCTCTTTTGCCTGATTGCCATTGAGAAATCTCAGATTTGATTGTAGGTTTCGCAATATAGGTAGAAAGTTGAATGAACGAGTACTTATGTCCTTTCGATTTCTTACAGGTTGAGTTGTTGTTGCCCATAACAAGCTAGCATTCTGCTAATGAATGCTGATTGGTCAGTGAAGGACTGATTACGACCTGAGATCCCGCTAGATGGCATTTGAAGCGGAACCAGAATGTCAGAGTGATTATTTTGGCATGGTCTTGAAAACATTGGCAAACCTCTTTCTAGCACGTGTACTGACAGGGAGAGCCTAACCTGTCAGCTGTGTTGTATTGACAAGGAGAGTCTAACCTGTCAGCTGTGTAGTATTAACAGGGAGAGTCTAACCTGTCAGCTGTGTTGTATTGACAAGGAGATTCTAACCTGTCAGCTGTGTTGACAGGGATAGCCTAACCTGTCAGCTGTGTTGTATTGACAGGGAGAGTCTAACCTGTCAGCTGTGTTGTCGATGCCTCGAGAGAAAAGTGACTCAGAGCTTGCCGTAAAGCAGTATCTCTGGCTGTACAATGTGTATGACATCACTGACATTTTAAAAGGCTTTTTAGAACAAAAAAGTGACTTTAAAAAGATCTAACACCCAGCAGTGTGTATTTTCTTAGACTCCACTTTCAAATGCAACATTCAAATTACTAGACAAAAAATTATATCCTGAGAAAAGTGTTGAGGGGTATAGCTCCATAGACCACCATTCATTCTACACTTGCCTGTGCACGCCTTCATGTGGAACCAGAGTTGAACTGCAACCAGTTCAGAAGCCGGAAGTATCCCGAGAGTGGAACTTCTCCCCTTATTAGAAATTATCTGGTAATATAATGGATCACACTTTATAGCTTTATTATTCCTGACCTGAGAGTCTCCAGTTTACAGTGTGGACTCTTTAATGTAGTAGAAAGCAGCTTCACTCCTGATCTGTATTTGAAATGACTTACGCATCTACAACACATCTTCTCCGGGAACCATCACCTTATCGTGGTGGAGAGGTTTGTGTGTCCCTATGAACCTGAGGGCTGTGTTGTCTGGAGTTTTGTGCTCCTGGTAGGGTCTCCCAAGGCAAAGTGGTCTCAGGTGAGGGGCCAGACAAAGAATGGTTCAAAAACCCTATGAAAAAACGAGGTAGAGATGATGTGACCCTGCCCGGAGGAAGCCCGGGGCCCCCGTCTGGAGCCAGGCCCAGATGGAGGGCCCGTCAGCGAGCGCCTGGTGGCCGGGTTTGCCACGGAGCCCGGCCGGGCACAGCCCGAAAAAGCTACGTGGCACCTCTCTCTCCAACCCATGGGCCCACCACCTGTGGGAGGAACCGCTGGGGTCGGGTGCGCTGTCACATGGGTGGCAGTGAAGGTCAGGGGCCTCGACGGACCAGACCCGGGCAGCAGACGCTGGCTCTGGGGACGTGGAACGTCACCTCTCTGTGGGGGAAGGAACCGGAACTTGTGCGGGAGGTGGAGCGCTACCAGTTGGATCTGGTGGGGCTTACCTCTACGCACAGTCTCAGTTCTGGAACCATACTCCTGGATAGGGGTTGGACTCTTTTCTTCTCCGGAGTTGACCAGGGTGTGAGGCGCCGGGCGGGTGTGGGGATACTCACAAGCCCCCGGCTGAGCGCCGCTACGTTGGAGTTTACCCCGGTGGACGAGAGGGTCGCCTCCCTACGCCTGCGGGTTGTGGGGGTGAAAACTCTGACTGTTGTTTGTGCGTATGCACCAAACAAGAGCTCGGAGTATTCGGCCTTCTTGGAGACCTTGAATGGAGTCCTGTATGGGGCTCCAGTAGGGGACTCCATAGTTCTGCTGGGGGACTTCAACGCGCACGTGGGCAATGATGGAGACACATGGAGAGGCGTGATTGGGAGGAACGGCCTCCCTGATCTAAACCAGAGTGGTTGTTTGTTGTTGGACTTCTGTGCTAGTCATGGATTGTCTATAACGAACACCATGTTCGAACATAGGGATGCTCATAAGTGTACTTGGTACCAGAGCACCCTAGGCCAAAGGTCAATGATCGATTTTATAATCGTTTCATCTGATCTGAGGCCGTATGTTTTGGACACTCGGGTGAAGAGAGGGGCAGAGCTGTCAACTGATCACCATCTGGTGGTGAGTTGGGTCAGAGGGTGGGGGAAGACTCTGGACAGACCTGGTAAACCCAAACGGGTAGTGCGGGTGAACTGGGAACGTCTGGAGGAGGCCCCTGTCCGACAGACTTTCAACTCACACCTCCGGCGGAGCTTTTCGTGCATCCCTGTGGAGGCTGGGGGCATTGAACCCGAGTGGACAATGTTCAAAGTTTCCATTGCTGAAGCTGCGGCGGGGAGCTGTGGTCTTAGGGTCTTAGGTGCCTCAAGGGGCGGCAACCCACGAACACCGTGGTGGACACCGGTGGTCAGGGAAGCCGTCCGACTGAAGAAGGAGTCTTTCTGGGATATGTTATCCCAGGGGACTCCGGAGGCAGTTGCAAGGTACCGAAGGGCCCGAAGGGCTGCAGCCTCTGCCGTGAAAGAGGCAAAGCAGCGGGTGTGGGAAAAGTTCGGAGAAGACATGGAGAAGGACTTTCGGTCGGCACCAAGGTGCTTCTGGAAAACCGTTCGCCACCTCAGGAGGGGGAAGCGGGGAACCATCCAAGCTGTGTACAGTAAGGATGGGACGCTGCTGACCTCAACTGAGGAGGTAATAGGGCGGTGGAAGGAGCACTTTGAGGAACTCCTAAATCCGACTAATACGCCCTCTATGGTAGAGGCAGAGCTGGAGGATGATGGGGGATTGTCGTCAATTTCCCTGGTGGAAGTTGCTGAGGTAGTTAAACAACTCCACAGTGGCAAAGCCCCAGGGATTGATGAGATCCGTCCAGAAATGCTTAAAGCTCTGGGTGTGGAGGGGTTGTCTTGGTTGACACGCCTCTTCAACATTGCGTGGAAGTCGGGGACGGTGCCTAAGGAGTGGCAGACCGGGGTGGTGATTCCCCTTTTCAAAAAGGGGGACCAGAGGGTGTGTGCCAATTACAGGGGTATCACACTTCTCAGCCTCCCCGGTAAAGTCTACTCCAAGGTGCTGGAAAGGAGGGTTCGGTCGATAGTCGAACCTCAGGTTGAAGAGGAACAATGCGGATTCCGTCCTGGTCGTGGAACAACGGACCAGATCTTTACTCTCGCAAGGATCCTGGAGGGAGCCTGGGAGTATGCCCAACCGGTCTACATGTGCTTTGTGGATCTGGAGAAGGCGTATGACCGGGTCCCCCGGGAGACACTGTGGGAGGTGCTGCGGGAGTATGGGGTGAGGGGGTCCCTTCTCAGGGCCATCCAATCTCTATACGACCAAAGCGAGAGCTGTGTCCGGGTTCTCGGCAGTAAGTCGGACTCGTTTCAGGTGAGAGTTGGCCTCCGCCAGGGCTGCGCTTTGTCACCAATCCTGTTTGTAGTATTTATGGACAGGATATCGAGGCGTAGTCGGGGTGGAGAGGGGTTGCAGTTTGGTGAGCTGGGGATCTCATCGCTGCTTTTTGCAGATGATGTGGTCCTGATGGCATCGTCGGCCTGTGACCTTCAGCACTCACTGGATCGGTTCGCAGCCGAGTGTGAAGCGGCTGGGATGAGGATCAGCACCTCTAAATCTGAGGCCATGGTTCTCAGCAGGAAACCGATGGAGTGCCTTCTCCAGGTAGGGAATGAGTCTTTACCCCAAGTGAAGGAGTTCAAGTACCTTGGAGTCTTGTTCGCGAGTGAGGGAACAATGGAGCGGGAGATTGGTCGGAGAATCGGCGCAGCGGGTGCGGTATTACACTCAATTTATCGCACCGTTGTGACGAAAAGAGAGCTGAGCCAGAAGGCAAAGCTCTCAATCTACCGGTCAGTTTTCGTTCCTACCCTCACCTATGGTCATGAAGGCTGGGTCATGACCGAAAGAACGAGATCCAGGGTACAAGCGGCCGAAATGGGTTTCCTCAGGAGGGTGGCTGGCGTCTCCCTTAGAGATAGGGTGAGAAGCTCAGTCATCCGTGAGGAGCTCGGAGTAGAGCCGCTGCTCCTTCGCGTCGAAAGGAGCCAGTTGAGGTGGTTCGGGCATCTGGTAAGGATGCCTCCTGGGCGCCTCCCTAGGGAGGTTTTCCAGGCACGTCCAGCTGGGAGGAGGCCTCAGGGAAGACCCAGGACTAGGTGGAGGGATTATATCTCCAACCTGGCCTGGGAACGCCTCGGGATCCCCCAGTCGGAGCTGGTTAATGTGGCTCGGGAAAGGGAAGTTTGGGGTCCCCTGCTGGAGCTGCTACCCCCGCGACCCGTTACCGGATAAGCGGAAGAAGATGGATGGATGGATCTACAACACATCACATTTCTACGGTTGTCCAGACTGAGTTAATGATTCTAACTAAATATAAATGTATGTCTTGTATTGTGTATATTACTGGAGTCACAAAACTATTAAAGGAAATTTCAAAAAATATAGTCACATCTGTTGTATCCCAATCATTCATTTCAGCCTCAAATGAACTACAAAGTGGCAGATCTTTTTTTTCTTCATTTGGCTGCATTAACTGTGGAGGTACAATGAAACTGAAGAAACAATTTGCAGGTTTTTCAATTGATCAACTAATCAATTTGTTGGCTAAATCTTGACTATCAGTTAACTAAAACATTAATTAGTTGAGAACAACCCTACACATCTGATACAGTTATTATCTTCAATTATCGGTAAACTTACAGAGCTTTTTTAGAGACTTTGACCACTGGTAGCAGCATCAGAAGAGCTTCCTCTGAAGCAGAGTATTTCTTCAGGTCAAACACGTCCAGATCATTTTCTGATGACAGTAAGATGAAGACCAGAGCTGACCAGTGAGCAGGAGACAATTTATCTATGGAGAGACTTCCTAAACTCAGAGACCGTTGGATCTCCTCCACTAGAGAACGATCATTCAGTTCATTCAGACAGTGGAACAGATTGATGCTTCTCTCTGCAGACATATTCTCACTAATCTTCTTCTTGATGTACTCAACTGTATCCTGATTGGTCTGTGAGCTTCTTCCTGTCTGAGCCAGCAGGTTTTTGAGGAGATCCTGATTGGTCTGCAGGGAAAGACCCAGGAGGAAGCGAAGGAACAAGTCCAGGTGTCCGTTTGGACTCTGTAAGGCCTTGTCAATAGCAAACCTGTGGACCTTAGACATCACAGATTTTTTGCTGACAACCATTTGTTCAAGCAAACTTTGCCCAAACATCACATTCTTTTTTCTGTTAATGACTGCGCTCTCTACATGAAGAGCAGCCAGAAACTCTTGAACACTCAGATGGATGAAGCAAAAGCTTTTTTTGTCATTCTTTTTCCGAATTTCCTCTTTGAAGATCGCTGTGAACACGTCTGAGCACTTCGAAGCTCCACTGACATCAATGCCACTCTCTTTGAGATCTTCCTCATAGAAGATCGGGTTGCCCTTTTCCAACTGATGGTAAGCCAGTTTTGCTAATGACTCAATGTACTGAATGCACTTTTTTTGGTCATACTTCTCTTTTGTCTGATGAATCTGAAACCGCAGGAATTGTGCGTACATCTCAGTCAGGGTCTTGGGCAGCTCTCCTCCCTCTCTGGTTTTCATCACTTCCTCCAGAACTGTAGCAGTGATCGAGCAGAAGACTGGGATGTGGCACATGATGTGAAGGCTTCGTGATGTCTTGATGTGGGAGATGATTCTGCTGGCCTGCTCCTCATTTCTGAACCTCTTCTTGAAGTACTCCTCCTTCTGTGGGGTGGGTTGGTGAACCCTCTGACCACTGTTGTGATGTCTACAAAATCAGAATGGATTTGATTGGCTGCTGCAGGTCGTGTGGTTATCCAGATGTGAGCAGAGGGAAGCAGTTTCATCTTGATGAGGTTTGTCAGCAGCTTGTCTACTGAGGTTGGCGCTGTCACATCAATTTCAACTACCTTGTTTTCATTGGTAGAGCAGTCCAGATCAAGGCGGCTCTCATCCAGTCCATCCAAAACAAACAGAAGTTTGAATTCACTCTTGTCAAAGTTGGTGTTTCCTGTCGACTGCAGAGCTGTAAAGATGTAATTGAGAGCTTCTTCTTTGATGTCTTTGGTCTCCCAGATACATCTATGAATGAGCTCTGCCAAACATACCTTCACTCCCTTCCATGAATTCAGCTCGCGGAAGGTGAAGGGGAAAATGAGATGCACATCTTGATTGGTTTCTCTTTTACACCAGTTGAACACAAACTTGTGCACAAGAAATGTTTTTTCCAATTCCTGCGATTCCCTTGGTCAGCACTGTTCTTATGGGTCTGTCTTCTCCAGAGGGGTGTTTGAACATGTCACAAGGCTTAATTGTTGTCTCTGTATCGACTGGCTTCACTGTTTCAATCTGCCTGACCTCATGCTGTGTGTTGATGTGTACGTCACCCCCAGCTGTGACAGACAGATGTGTGTACATCTTATCCAGAGGTTGTTTCACCTCCGTAAACCCTTCTTGTAGTTGCTTGTAACGGTCTATGAAGTTTGGCTGAATCTTTTCTTGGTATTTTGAGATGTGCAGTGCTGGCTTTGGTACCGGAACCATCCCGTCTGTGTTGAACACAAATATAAAAAATATAAAGTATGAGGCTGTTTGTCTACAGATGTAGCCCTGTTGATATGTTCACTTTTTTTATAAAAGCATGGAATGTGGGACACTGGGAGTTTTGATTGTACAGGATTACAACATCATAAACTGTTCAGGTGCATAGTTAGTTGGGGTGAATTTAGTGACATTGTTGAAGGAAATATCAGTATCTGAGGACATAGGTTAGATTTGATCATGTTATGTCTGTTGCATTAATGTTGTAATGTTTGTTCACTAACCCAGATGATACGGTGTCTGTAAAGAGTAGAACTATATAAAGACCGAGCGCATTTAATTCCTGATCCCATCGGAGGGGAAAAAAATCTCTGTTCTCCATTGACTTTGTGTTGCCTGAAGGTTCCTTCTTGTTAATGCTGTTTGCTAGTAAAAAACATAAAAATGCTGTTTGGTGGGATGACCTACAAAGTTTTTGTGCCCTGCCGAAAAAACTGATTCTTGTTAATTCACGATTCATCCAAACAACAATCAAAAAAACTATTCTGCATCTACAAATATGAGTTCAGTCAATTTAGTTGGATTTGCCCTCTAACAAATCATAGTTATTCTACAGTAATGCTTGTTTTAATTTACGTTGAAAGGCCAGAGTATGGCTACACTGCTGCCTTCACTCACTTTTTGTAAACTCCCAATTTGGATGATTGTTATCATGAATCAATATTGTGTATTTTGGTTTAAAAAGAGCAATCATTGATAAGTTTTGGGATATGGTTTTGGTATATAGTAATTATTGTTCTTAAATTATGAAACATACAAATCTGATATAACAAAGTAAAATTATTTCATTCAAGCAACAGCCATCTGGTAACAAGTGTGTTTACTCTTTGTTTTAATGTTGTAGTAACCTGAATATTTCCCAGCCATGTTTACTGGGCTATTTTCTGCGTCCATTTTGTACTGATTGTAAAGTTTCCGATAGCATTTGGACGCAGCACTTTGGAAGCTTACTCATAGCTAGTAATTATTAGCGCACCCCACGGACCCTCCGCTTCCCTCCCAGCGAAGGAGGAGAGTGGGCAGCAGCTCCGGTCTTACCAGCGACTGGCAAATCAACTTGCCTGACATGCTTTGTCTGGACCTGGGCCATTGGGCCGTTGCTTATGTCAAACCCTGATGAGCCATCAGCCACAAGTATTTAAATATCCTAATGTAAGTTTTAGGCAAACTGTATTTCTCTAAGTTAAATTAAGCTTTTCAACAGGATGCAGTTTGTGTTATAGTGGAATGTAAATAACTTGGGAAGCTTTTCAGTATTATTTCCGCAAGTGCCTTAGCTTACTAACAGATAACTTGTCCTTTCTGGTAGACATAGAGTGCATCAATTTGTAAATATAAAGCCCAGTTCAGACCAAAAATTCACAACGAGACAAAACGTTTTAAAACGTTGCAGGAAAAGTTTCAGCAGTCTGAAATGGCCTGTCTCAGCTCGACTCAAACCAGCTGATGTTTTAGAACGCAAGAGACTTTTCCTGTTTCAACAGCCAATAGAGAAGTCAGCTGGTCGAGTCTCCAGAGGCTGGATTTAGAACGCAAGTGACGTCTCCTGTTCCAACAGCCAATAGAAAAGTCAGCTGGTCAAGTGAGCTACAAATTATAGAAATACAATTATCAATATTCCATTTTATTTCTATGTTACAAACTGTCAGCTGGTGGAAATTTCAGAGTTTAAGACGGAGGCTCAATGAACGCCCATGTATGTGGTGGAGCAAGCTAGAGAGAGACACACACACACACACACACACACACACACACACACACACACACACACAAACACACACACACACACACACACAAACAAACAAACAAACACACACACAAACACAGACACACACACACACAGTAGGAAAGTGCGGCATTGTAGGATTTTGTGTGAATGCAGAGCTTTATTGGCTGGCTCAGTTTTGCCTTGGACCAGCTCATAGTTATGCTGCTATAGGTCCAGACTGCCGGGGGGCTTTCTTTCATACACTGGTCTCCTCTCTCTTTCCAGCTGTGTGCAGTTTTTTACAATCACTTTGCTACTAATTTCAGAATGTTGACGTCATTTTTCAAAACTCTAGACACCAAACTCAAAACGATCATCATAACATAGGATGTCCAAATGTTCAAAACATTGCATTGTGCATTCATATCTTTAAATAAATCTTACACTTGCACAATAATTGGTTCAAAAAACTAATTTATTGTGAAATACCATTGACACGTTACTTTAGATCACCCACACACAAGCTACCCATAGTTTCACTGGGTCATCGTTCGTACAATCATTTAATATTGTAGTACAAAATAGGTGATACATGTTTCATTATGGGACTAGATGTAAATACATCCCTGTAAGAGTACTGCAGTAGTAGAGATAATACTACAGACACAGTGGAATCATTGAACAAAACCTGAAATGTATTGATGAAAAACAATACGGTACGATCAAAACATAGGTTCATTTGAATCAAAGCAAAAATAATTAGCTACAAAATAGAAAAGAAAAGACAGTACTGTAAAGCATCAAATGCAGTGTTCCTCAACTTGCTTGTACTGTAAAAAGCAAAACAAAGAAGTGATTACTGTACTTCTACATATTCATCAACTCTATCTTGTGGATTTGGCTGCAGGTTTGGCAAACAATGTGGTACGAGTATATATGTATATATAGTATACGGTATATATATATATATATATATATATATCATCAGTAACAAGTTGGCAGAATTGGACAAGCAATTCCAAGGGCCTGCATGCATACAGTGCAGTACTGTCAATACTGTAAATAGTCTGAAAGGTGGTACATGGGACCATAGGGACCAAACAGTGTCTGATAAACAGTAGTACATTACAGTAAAGAATGATGATGAAATATTACATCCATAGATAATGTAGTCTAATTGGTTCATGCTCCACACTAATTGGTGACAATAAATCTTATCTTGAAACCTTCATGATCTAAACATGGAATATTGTTTGTCTGTTTCCATACAACTATGCATTAAGAGTAATGCAACAGTTACTTATCATTTTGAGTAGTTGTATCGATTGATAGTTAGACCATTGTAATGAAATAAATAGACAATCATCTGAAATGTAATGTGTGAATTGCTTTTTGAAATAGTAGTACTTTCATATTAAGTTGTGTCATATTGAACAGGTGATCTTTGTTAAATGAACAAATGATCTTTGGTTCATGTGTATTGTATCCAAGCAATTGAAAAATGTGTATTTTGATCATTGGTTGTGAGTTTTGTGTCTAGAGTTTTTGAAAAATGACATCAAGGTTCTGAAATTAGTGCCAAAGTGATTGTAAAAAACTGTAACTTACCTTTGGGGAGCTTCTTTCCAAGAGTCCTTATGTTTTCTCGCCTCGCAGTTTTCCTTTGATTAAGGTGGAACTTAAATTATGGTTGCAGCTGCCGCTGTGGTGTTGCTCAATGCCCTGCTGTGCCCTACTACGCCCCCCTATGCCCTGCTATGCCCTACTATTTCAACAACGCCCCCCCTACGCCTGGCTATGCCTTACTGTGCCCCGTAACACCCCTGCTACGCCCCGCAACGCCCTGAACTGCTAAAACTTTTATTTTTAGTCATAGTTCCACTATCTTTATTGTTACTATAACTGCCACTGTTCATCATTCCAACTTCTATAATTACAAACAATCATATTTCTCTAAATCTGTATCGGTGTCTGTGTCCAAACCGGCAGCAACAGATGCCGCCCACAAAGAGCCTGGGTCTGTCCGAGGTTTCTGGCTAACAGGAGGTTTTTCCTCGCCACTGATGCACCGAAATGCTTGCTCGTTGGAAATTGTTGGCTCTTTATAAATTATCTGTAAAGTGTCTTGAGATAACTCTTGTAATAATTTGATACTATAAATAAAATGTAATTGAATTCATCCTGTAAACGCCACTTTGTATGATACAGATGCAAGGTCTGTTGGAGAAAGCCTATTTGGTTTCACCTCAAGTGCTTGTCCCCAACACATGTATACATTAAGTTGGGTTAAACTTGAGGAAGCTGTCAAGCTGCTTGTCGCTGTACAACACAGTTTATGGCTGATCCTCGGTTAGCTTAACACTGAGCCACCTACTCCAAGTGGCTTTATTGTTCCCAATTTGTACAGATTTTATTTGCATCTAATAGAAAGGCCCTTTGCATTAAAATGCTTTGCACAGCACATCTGACGTACAGTGGCTTTAGAAAATTTTCAAATATTTAAATTTAAGACAAAATTCTTACACACCCATACACACGACAAACCAAAATTCCACTTTAATAATCTTTTGCATACCTTTAGTTTTTTCAACATCACTGGCATCCATTGAAACAGAAATAATGTAATTATTACCATCCAGTTTTTATTTGATTGATCCAATTTGCATTCAAATTCACACACCTCCCTCTCAGACTCGCTCTGTCAGTAGTACTTAAGTCTAGTTATGTTTAATAAGCAGACACACACACACAATACCTTCGGTTTTGGGAGAAACAGCTTTCATCTCATCTGTCCTGTCAGGAGACATGACTGAAACACAAACATGCAACAGCTCTTGAGAAATGCAAAATAATTGAAGGCATTTCGTTAAATAAAATTTAAGCATGTACATAGTTAAACATAAATAAGGCTTTATTTCATTCATGAATTCAGTGGAAACATTACCATACGTGTTCTTGACATTAAGCGTTATATTCTCTGCCTTCACGTTTGTAATCTGAGGTTTGCTGATGACACCTCCATGCTGGGCGGTGACTGCTGGTCTTCCTGCTCCCCTCTGAGATTCAGCTGATTGAGAATAGACAAAATAATCAGGAACCACAACTCATCAACTCCTGAACTGCTAGAAGGGTTCAGACATGCTTTTTTGTTAGAGCTGATTTAGCAAAGACCTGAAGGATCAAGAACAAATACAGCTTGGTACAGGGTTTCTGCAGGTTTTACCAAGTCACATTTAAGACTTTTAAAGACCTTTTTAAGACTTTTATGAATACAATTTAAGACCTTTATCACGACGTAAAAGTACAACGAAATGCAGAGTCACAAAAGTACTTGCATAGTAAATAAATGTATTAAAATTGACTAAAAGCGCCACGGAGTAATAATCATCTGTACATATACAGCAAATTATATTTGGATGAGCGAAAGAACTACACAACCACAGAATAAAAAAAATACATTTCAATGAGAATTAGAGGCGTTACATGGACGTAGAGAATTTAAGACCCATTTAAAATGATTTAAAACCTTGAACACAATACTTCAGTGAATTTAAGACTTTTTAAGGCCTAAAAGTTAGATTTTGAAATTCTAGACTTTTTTAGACTTTATAAGATCCCACAGAAACCCTGATGGTAGAAATGTGATAAACTTCAAATGCTTTGCACAGCACATCTGATGAACATATCAGAAATATTTAAATCTTTAAAAAGAATAAAATAAACGTTTAAGGCAGTTATCTTACACACACACGTTACAAATCAAAATCACACTTTAATAATCTGTTGCTAAAGTACCTTCAGTGTGAGGAGAGGAAGCTCCTCTGTTCCCTGTTTCTTCAACATCCACTGAAACAGAAAATCATGATTACTACCGTTTTTTACTTGATTGATGCAATATGCAAAATTCACGCACCCATGACTGTTTTTTATCAGAGTCTGGTGGCTTTGAAGAGAGCAGAGATAACAGCTTTAGTTCCCCGTCCTAAAGGGCCGTCTGACAGCAAGGTAAAGGGATGAAAATATTCTAAACATAGCCAAACTGATACAGATGTTTTTAGGGGTCTGAAATGCGTTTAGCTGCTGCCCCCGTCCACAGCAGGACATTGCTTAGCTTCTGTGTCAGTCCTCCTGCCTGCTTCACCAAACTGAAATCTACTGTAGCTAACACACTGACTATGGAGAAGTAGCTCAGACAACAACACTGATAAAACATCTCAACTGTCCCTTTAACAAACACTGATGAGTCCCCTCACTTTAATGTGTAACTTTCTGCTGACAGTTCCATCCGTCTGCAGTGATATGACTGATATTACTGGTAGTGCTGCAGGTATTTTACAGGATATAAAGGTATGAAATGAGCTGATAATGACTTGATCCAGCAGGCATCGAAATGCTATAGATGAATGCAACAACAACATTGTTAGAACGTGTACAGAACATGATGCAATGTTAAAGCTGGGACTATGTTGACTTACTGAGTCTCTGCAGGAAGCTGTCCTTTAAACACTAAAGATGGATCCATGGACCGATGGCTCTTGATGGACACACAGCTGGGTTCAGGTTCAGGAGAGTCTGGTCTCTGCTGCTGCTCTGGGCTTCAACACAACACAGAGCTCTGGCTGAATCATGATGCTGGACTGATCAAGCTTTCAAGACACGGTGGCTTCATCTGTTGCCAATACTGCTGCTTCCAGACCATGGTCTGGGAGCCAGAAACTAGGAAAGGTGTATCATAAGACTGGCTGACGTGCGTCACCGTTTCCAAATGTCTCCGTTTGTGTCCGTCCAGACTACAAAGCAACCCCAGAGTTTTCAAACCCAAACGTGGGCAGCACTGTTTTTAGTTTTAGGGGCTCGGAAACGTTGCAGTAGTGTGGATACGAGGCGTAAACGTAGCAAGAGACTGTGTAAAAGCTGATATATGGGTCTGATAACATTTTATTAAATCAGAATCGGACCACAGTGTTTCTGTGACTTCCTGTTCAGCCTGAAGGCTGCTGGAATCGTCTGTAAACTGTCCTACTTGACAGCGGATTTTTGTCACAGCCCCCGGCTGCTCCCGCCTGCTCTCGTCCACTTTACAGGCGAGGAGCAGTTCATTTCGAACAAGCCTATTGTGTACCTTTTTTAATGCATACAAGACTTAGCCATTTAAATAATAACTGAGATCATGTTTTAATGCTAAAGGGATACTTCACCGATTTAGCATTAAGCTTTGCATCAGTAGAAACACGGTAGTATTTTTGAATGACCGTGCTTCCCTCCCTCATGTCCCCCTGAGACCAGAGATCGCTGTATTGTCGGTCTGAAAAATAAAAATATGTGTTCACAGAGGAAAGCCTTAATACCATCATTAGTGTAGCGTGGAGACTGTACCATTATCCTTCTTTTCAGTGTTTCTCTCGATTCAATAAAAAAGCTGACTAAATTGACCGAAATATTCTTCTTTAAAACCATGTATTTATTTTTAAGTTGTTTATAATCAAGCCACAAAAATATCTTAAAACATAATGACTTATTTTGAAAAAGTGTCCCCATATAAAAGAAATTCAATGCTTTTGTACACTTGTTAAATTAGCTGATCATAATGTAAATTAGTGAGCCACTGGTAAAGCTCATCTGCTAACCCTGACCTCAGCCACACACCTCTAAAAATATGAACTGAGCTCAACACACTTACCTGAGACTCTACAGCTGACTGTCCCTGGTCTCCCTGTTCCTCAGGTCTTTCTGTCTCCTTTGCCTGTGACATAGTGACGTTAGTATTTCCATAAGCACCCATTCTTATAAAGATGTTACCAAATTGTCTTGTTTTGGTGTACTGAAAAAGGATCTTATGTCTGTTTTTCTTTTCTCTGTTTTTCTCTCATTTTTAACAACACAAATCTTTAACGTCAGATGTCTAAATATGAGTTAGGTTCATATGTTCACCACGTGGTCATATTATAATTATAAAATGATCTTGTGTCCTCCACATAAATATTAGGTTTCGTCTGGGACAGAGGATATATATTTAACTGATCAGCCACTTAATTTCATATTGAGCAAAACACAACTGTAGATCTTCAATATTAACTAGTAAATAGTAAACTAAAATGTGTGTGTGTGTGTGTGTGTGTGTGTGTGTGTGTGTGTAGACACACAAAACTGTTTGGATCCTTTACACTTTCTAAAATGTTTTGATACTTTAACTACATTTTCCTGATGATACTTACAATGAAAATGAAAACTTGCCACATATCTGATCAAACTCCAACTGGAGAACACATAGGCAGCACCAGGGAGGGGCTAGGGGGTGCTGTAGCTACCCCTAGGATTGCCATAGCACCCCCTTAGCACCCCCAAGAAATTGCTGTGGTTGATTTATAAATAAATGAAAAATCGTTAATGTGTAAATAATATAATTTATATTTGAAAAATGAATAAATACATTAATAAAACAATTTTTTTGTTATTTTTAGGCTAAAAAATCAGATGATCATATTTGGCCAAAGGGTGCAGCACACTTTGAACTTTTGACCTCACTTCCGCAGTAACGTATTCACACAGAAGAAGAAGAGCTCAATATTTGGAGCTGTTAGGATTAGAGAAGTGAGTCTAACGCTAGCAATGGATAGTTTTTTACTCCCTAAATGTCAAGGTGTGGAGACTTTATCAAAATTTGTAAATGAGACAGAGAAATGGTGAACTATGAAGAAAAGCGGCCGGAGGAAGGTGATCTGACCACGGCTGTGATTGCTGCTGAGGATGCTTAACATCACCCTGCTGTACATGACATTAGACCAGGGGGTCACACAGCCAGGCCACAGTGGGTGAGTCAGCTGATAGGGGTCCATGCAAGAACTTTACTCTTATCTCTGTCTCGTAGAAGAACATTACAGTGAACATGTGTTTTACAGAAATGTGAATAAATGGATCACCGAATCTAAAGTTATCCAGCGCACTGGACATCGGTTTATTTTTAGCCCAGAAAACATGTTCGCCCTCAGTGGCTTATTTAGATATATTTAGTCACTAACAGTGTTGGTCATCTTACTTTAAAAAAGTAATTAGTTACAGTTACAAATTACTTCTCCCAAAAAGTAATTGAGTTAGTAACTCAGTTACCACATTGTAAAAGTAATTAGTTACTCAGCAAAGTAACTGTGACGTTATTTTTTATGTTCTATAACGCTATTACGTTCTATAACATCTTTAACGTCAAAGATGTTTATATTAACTGACTGAAGAATAAAAACACTATATACAGAAAAATCGAGCTTGTTTTAACAGAGTGGCTCTGTCTCCTTCGCTGGAGCTCACGCTAGCTGCATTTGGGCTTGGGGTTGGGTTAGCAGCAGCAACAAGACGTGTGGTGTTGATGTCAGGTGCTTCATAAGATTCGAGTTGCTTGAGGCAGACGTGGATACAGTCTTTTTTCCGGGCATAGCGTGCATTTTACATAAACATTCTTGCCTTTAATTTCAATGAGCGAGAAGTAGTGCCGGTACTTCCAGTTCGAGAACGCTACCTTTGAATTTCCCTGGCTCGTTGCTATTGTTGCTGTCTTGTGTTTAGTGGTAGTCAGAGTGTGCAGTGAGACAGCGTGAGCAGGGCGTCCGCCCACCTGGCCAATCATCATCGCATTTGCAACGGTGTCATCATCCCCACCCCCGCTCTCTCCAGGCAGCTAATGTGTAGCCAAAGCCTGACACCTCGCACTTCATTCAACCAAACTGTAGTAACGCGCCACTTTACATGCTCAGTAACGATAACGGCGTTGCAACGATGGGAAAAGTTTCACAGCAGCAGGAGACACTGACAGGACTCCAAAGAGTCCAAACTGCAGGAAGGCTGAAGCCCCAAAAGATGAAGAAACAGAACAACAGGTTCATTATTAAATTATGGAGGAACAACAGTCTATAAACTCATGACAGCAAACTAAAACTTACAGTGGCCCAGCCGGGTCAACACAAATGTAAACACTACAACACAAATGTAGACGCTCACTTCTGTTGTCGCTCATATTTGTGTTGTGGCTTTTGCATTTCTCTTGAACCGTCTGGGCCACCGTACAATCTGCATCAACAGAGAGTGGTGGCATGAAACTAACCAACAGATACCTGACATACATTGGCAGATAGAACTTTTGACGCACAAAAGAACACACACTTTTGATAGCCCCAGTAATGGTGAACGCAAACTCCCATGCTATAAACAACTGCACCAAAACATAGACATATAAAAAAAAAAAAAAATCATCAGAGCCAGCCGCTCCATAATAATATAATTTTCTGAAGTAGCCACACTTACAGTACCTACAATCCCTCCTTCAGCATTGGTCTCCATCTCTGTTGCTTCTGGTGATCCACATTCAGACCCACAGCAGGCTGGTTGTTCTGTGTTGGTTAGTTCCATAGATTCGTTATCCATGTCTATCTCTTCATCCTCCTCTTGCTCCTTTTGTTCTTCCTCTTCCTCATATTCCTCTTTCTCCCTGGTGTGCTGGCTCAGATGTGTCGCTAACATGCTAGCTGAAGCTGCACATGATTTTAAAAACAAATCAGTCAGTTTGCAGCATTTTTCAACGTCAGCCAACAGTGCTCTCTTATATTTCTCTCTTTTTCTCTGCCCCCCCCCCTCGCCCTTGTGTCGCTTGATGCCTCGATAAATTTTTTTGTCAACAGTATAGCTTCCAACTTTTCAACTTCCAACAACCACTCTAAGGCAGACCGTATATATAAAGACGCAGACGCGGTCTACTCGATTCTGTCTTGAAATTCCCAGAAGGCATTGCTACATTTTAACTTTTGCAAACAAATATTCAAATAAAAGAAATGCAGGTAGATTTGTTTTATTTCAAACCATGCACGTTTATGTTTTTGAACATCTGATCTGAATAAGTCATTTTGCTAAAAAATAATAAAGACTAATGTAAAAGTTTGTGACTGTAGAGGGTAACCATGACTATGATATCGAGAGACTCATATGTGGTATATATACTGATCAGATTACACTATTACTAGGTGTGAAAAATGTTGGCAAATTTGGTTATCATTTGGCCAAAGAACTTTATTATTGATGCTTGAAAGGGGGCCGAGAGAAATTATATGGGCCACTGTGACAATCACGCGGCTCTCTGATTGGCCGGCCGGCCCCCTCTGGCATCTTCCCAAATGCCAGATTACCAGTCCGTCACTGGCTGAGACCTTTATCTGGTTTTTATTGTCTCACAGTGAATGCTGGCTTCAGCATCCTTTATGGAGTACTGCAAAATACACTTTCTTTCTTAGAATTAAATCCAAAACTATGCATGCTTTATTACTATCATTCACTTTAGCCTGGGTTGATAGTATTATATGAATACAATTGTGTCATGTCAGTCAACCAGTGTATTTAACCATCTAATGTCCCTCTCCAAAATCTCTTCGGAAGAGTAGTCACTTACTTGCTTTGGTGTTTGTAAAGGATTAAAGTTCAACAAAGAATGGTTCACGTTATAAAAGTTCCTTTTTCATTTTTATTTTCTATGTAAATGCACTCCCCTACAAAATCACCCCAGTATTTCTAAATAGGGCTATTAATCTTTTTTTATATCCCAATATATATCGCAGGGAAAAAAATATTGCAATGTAATTTTTTTTCAATATCGTGCAGGCCTAGCCACAACACAATCTAAACTTGAAAATAATACACAGTTTATGAATTATTAAATAAAATGTCAACTTAAATGCTGATGTTGTTGTGTACTGAAACACTTTTACATCAGTAAATAAATTAATCTAAATTGCATTGCTTATCATCACAAACTGTAGCTTGATGCTTAAATAAACTCAATGTGTGAACAAATTAACTTAACGGGTGGTTTTAAATGGATATCTTCCAATAATTTAGGCCACCTGTGCCGCTTAAGCTGCTTACCTTTATAGAGTAGTGGAAAATACAGTTTAAAAAACGACCTACAGGCACCAAACTGGAAACCTATGGTGTCCTGTAAAAGGACAAAAAGAGTGAATTGCTGAACTCTCCCTGTAATAGACATAGCAACAGTGACGCCTGGTGGTCTACTCATGACCTTACATGTATGCTGATAGTTGGTGGCTGGAATCGTTCCTCCGGTCCATACTGAGTGGTAAGTGATCCAGGGATTGGTGCTAACTTTTTTCTTATGTAATTATTTATAATTTAAACTGTTTTAAACTGTATATGGTTCAAGGGTCTTTTATTGTCAGTGCTTAACATGCAGCTGTCGTCTCTTTATGCTACACAAGAAAAACAACCAAAATCAGTAGAGCATTTCTGTAGTGCATAAGGAGGAGGGTAAACAACACATTCCACTGGAGAATTCAATCCAGTCAGCTCAAACTCCGTCTCAAGATGGCGGCGGGCAGAGACGCGTCCCACACCCCGGATGTTGTAACTACGCAGGTCTGGGTCTGCGGCTGACTCGTTGCTATGGTGACGCTTCGGTACACGGCCGCAGGACTCGGAGCGGAGCAGCATCAGGTTGTTTCATCTGATCTCTAAAATCAAGGAAGAAGGTATTTATTAAGATATTAAGATAATTATTAGTTATTTAATAACGGACACGCTATATGACGTGTTTAAAACTGTTTGTGTTTCTGTTTGTGTGTTCAGCGCGAGGAAGCAGACCAGGAAGTAGGATTAGTGTAGCAGAACAACGGTGGGAAATTAGTCAAAGTACTAATACCACACTGTAATAATACTCTGTTACAAGTTAAAGTCCTGCAGTACGTGTGTGTGTCTGTCTGTGTGTGTGTGTGTGTGTGTGTGTGTGTGTGTGTGTGTGTGTGTGTCTGTGTGTGTGTGTGTGTGTGTGTGTGTGTGTGTGTGTGTGTGTGTGTGTGTCTGTGTGTGTGTGTGTGTGTCTGTGTCTGTGTGTGTGTGTGTGTGTGTGTGTGTCTGTGTGTGTGTCTGTCTGTGTGTGTGTGTGTGTGTGTGTGTCTGTGTGTGTGTGTGTGTGTGTGTGTGTGTGTGTGTGTCTGTGTGTGTGTCTGTCTGTGTGTGTGTGTGTGTGTGTGTGTGTGTCTGTCTGTGTGTGTGTGTGTGTGTGTGTGTGTGTGTGTGTGTGTGTCTGTGTCTGTGTGTGTGTGTGTGTGTATGTGTGTGTCTCTGTGTGTGTGTGTGTGTGTGTCTGATAATGTTACTTCAGTAAAAGTGTGTAAGTATCATCAGGAGAATGTAGTTAAAGTATTAACCATTGTAGAAGGGTTAGAGCAGGGGTCTTCAACGTTTTTTAAATCAAGGACCCCGTAACTGAGAGAGAGACGGAGCAGGGACCCCCTACTAAATATATTGTATAAAATAAAGTTGCATGTTAAACTGGGCCTACAATAACTTGTAAGGCAGCCTAAAACCATTATACATTTTTGCATAGAATACTAAGCTATTAAAATAGCCTAATAATTGTTGGCATGATTTTATAATTATGTTTTAATGTTAAACACACACACTTAGGATGAACTGTATCTGTGGATGGCTGCCTTAGTGACACCTTACATATGGGCCAGTAAGCCTGTCATCATTGGGGATTTATATTTGCTAATAATATGTTGGATTCATGTTAAGACTTTAAAATTTTGGAGAAAAAAAATTCAAAAATGTACTATAATTTGGAGGCCCTCCTGCATTGACTCTGAGGACCCCCTAGGGGTCCCGGACCCCCTGTTGAAGACCCCTGGTTTAAAGGATCCAACCAGGTGTGTGTGTAATGGTCTGATCATGTCAGCTGGACTTGTAGCCGTTATATTGTTGACTAGTTTACTTTAGAATCAAACATCAGATTTATAAACTACATGTGTTTACTGAGCAGTAATCTAAATGTGTAAAGTAACTAGTAACTAAAGCTGGAACAGATGAATGTAGTGGAGTAACTAAAGTAACTAGTAACTAAAGCTGTAACAGATGAATGTAGCGGAGTAACTAAAGTAACTAGTAACTAAAGTAACTAGTAACTAAAGCTGGAACAGATGAATGTAGCGGAGTAACTAAAGTAACTAATAACTAAAGTAACTAGTAACTAAAGCTGGAACAGATGAATGTAGCAGAGTAACTAAAGTAACTAATAACTAAAGTAACTAGTAACTAAAGCTGGAACAGATGAATGTAGCGGAGTAACTAAAGTAACTAGTAACTAAAGCTGGAACAGATGAATGTAGCGGAGTAACTAAAGTAACTAGTAACTAAAGCTGGAACAGATGAATGTAGCGGAGTAACTAAAGTAACTAGTAACTAAAATAACTAGTAACTAAAGCTGGAACAGATGAATGTAGTGGAGTAACTAAAGTAACTAGTAACTAAAGCTGTAACAGATGAATGTAGCGGAGTAACTAAAGTAACTAATAACTAAAGTAACTAGTAACTAAAGCTGGAACAGATGAATGTAGCGGAGTAACTAAAGTAACTAGTAACTAAAGCTGGAACAGATGAATGTAGCGGAGTAACTAAAATAACTAGTAACTAAAGCTGTAACAGATGAATGTAGCGGAGTAACTAAAGTAACTAGTAACTAAAGCTGTAACAGATGAATGTAGCGGAGTAACTAAAGTAACTAGTAACTAAAGCTGGAACAGATGAATGTAGCGGAGTAACTAAAGTAAGTAGTAACTAAAGTAACTAGTAACTAAAGCTGGAACAGATGAATGTAGCGGAGTAACTAAAGTAACTAATAACTAAAGTAACTAGTAACTAAAGCTGGAACAGATGAATGTAGCGGAGTAACTAAAGTAACTAGTAACTAAAGCTGGAACAGATGAATGTAGCGGAGTAACTAAAGTAACTAGTAACTAAAATAACTAGTAACTAAAGCTGGAACAGATGAATGTAGTGGAGTAACTAAAGTAACTAGTAACTAAAGCTGGAACAGATGAATGTAGCGGAGTAACTAAAGTAACTAGTAACTAAAGCTGTAACAGATGAATGTAGCGGAGTAACTAAAGTAACTAGTACATGAATGACTGTTTACACCACACACCCCCTTCGCAGACTCTTCTTCTCTCAGTACCACTTCTTTCTCTCAGGACATTGTCAGCAGTGACATCTCCCCCTATAGCCCATCAGTGGCAATTACACAATCACCACTCTATCGTCCCATACAGACCTTTTTAACAATTAGGCCGTCCACCCTGAAGAAACGCTCTGGTAGATCACTTCCAAGGTATCTGCGTCCCCTGGCCCGGGACCCTGCTGTACCTAGCAGTGGGTCCACGCCTCTCAAGATGGCGCTGATAAATGCTCGATCCATTACAAACAAATCTTTTATTCTGAATCATCTGTTTATTAATAGGTGTCTTGATTTCTTGTTCCTGACAGAGACTTGGCAGAAAAACTTGGAATACGGCCCTCTAATTGAACTTTGTCCACCTGACTGTTGTTTTATCAGTACTCCCAGGACCTCTGGTCGTGGTGGAGGGCTCGCGGTGGTATATAAAGGCTGCTTTCAAAGACGGACAGTACCCACTAGAGTTTTCTCCTCATTTGAACTGCAGATTACCAAAGTTGGTAGTTGTAATCCATTTTATTGTATTTTAATTTATCGACCGCCTGGTTCTAACAGTTCTTTTTTGTCTGAATTTAGTGATTTTTTATCATCCATTATTATGTTGGATAAAGTTATTATGGTTGGAGATTTTAATATTCATGTAGACGACTTGTCTTGCACTTTAGCTGCTGACTTTCTTAATGTAACTGAGGCTTTTAATTTTATCCAGCATGTTTCTGGTCCCACACACATTGGGGGTCACACTTTGGACCTTGTTTTTACTCTTGGTCTTAATATTGACTCTGTTTGCTCTGAAGAACTCCATATCACTGACCATGATTGTGTTTTGTTTAATTTGTCTTTCAATCCAGACGTATTGCCCCGTAAAAATGTAAGATGTTCTCGCATGTTAAATCACTCCTCAGCTGAGAAGTTTACTGCAGCTTTTGTCCAAAGCGCAGCGCTGTCCTCTCATGCTGACATTAACGATCTGGTCCATTCATTCAACACAAATTGCATATCAGTGTTGGATAAAGTGGCTCCATGTCAAATGCGTCGTGTTTCCACCGTCAACTCATCCCCATGGCTTAGTGACTCCATACGCTGTTTCAGGCGTACATGTCGGAGGGCGGAACGACAGTGGAAATCCTCCAAGCTTCACGTTCACCAGCTAAATTACAAGGACCTTTTAACTGAATACAACATGATGGTCAAGGAGGCGAGAACAACTTATTTTGCTAATCTTATTTCTTCCAGTAAACAAAACCCTAAAGTCCTTTTTGAAACCATCAACAACATTGTCAATCCTGCTCCCCCTGAAGTGCCATTTTTTTCAAATAAGGACTGCAGTGACTTTCTCAACTTCTTTGTAAAGAAAATTAATGATGTCAGAAATGGCATTATCCCTTCGACTACTCCACTTTTGGCTCACTCAATCCGGCCACCAATCATGAACCATTTTGCTCCAATCTCGCTACAAGAACTCACTGATCTGGTTAGCAGCATGAAATCTTCCTCGAGCCCAGGAGATATTATACCAACTTCATTATTTAAAAATGTTATTGGGTCTGTGAGTAGTTGGGTTCTCGCTATACTCAACAGCTCTCTGCAATCTGGTTGTGTCCCTTCATATTTTAAACATGCAAGTGTTCAGCCACTTCTAAAGAAAACCAACCTGGATACATCACTTCCGGCAAATTACAGGCCCATTTCGAAAATGCCTTTCATCTCCAACATTTTATAAAAAGTTTTTGCTAAACAGCTCACTGCTGTCCTGAATGCACACAACATTTTGGACAAATTTCAATCTGGTTTCCGTCAGAAACACTCAACGGAAACCGCTCTTCTTAGAGTGTCCAACGACTTATTAATGTCCTCTGACAAGGGTCAATGCTCTGTTTTGGTGTTGCTGGATCTTAGTGCCGCTTTCGATACAGTGGATCACAACATCATGCTTAACAGACTGAAGAATTGGGTTGGTATCTCAGGAAGCGCCCTGGATTGGTTCACCTCCTATCTATCAGATAGAAGTTTTTCTGTGTCTCTTGGTCCCCATTCCTCAGAAACTGCGGCCCTTTCCTGTGGGGTGCCGCAGGGTTCTGTGTTAGGTCCGCTTTTATTTGCATTGTACATGCTCCCCCTGGGAAATATTATAAGCCAAGTTGGAGATATTTCTTATCACTTCTATGCAGATGACATCCAGCTGTATACATGTCTCTTTTGAGCCAGAAGAGACTGATAAAGTGTTGAAATTGCTTAAATGTCTCAATTCGATCAAGGATTGGCTCGCAAACAACTTCCTACAGCTTAATGAAAATAAGACCGAAGTCCTTATTGTTGCTCCGGACACTTTAGCTTTCAAGATTAGTCAGCTGCTGGGCTCCTTGTCCTCAGCTGTTCAGTCCAAACTGAAAAATCTTGGTGTTATATTTGATAATACTCTGTACTTGGATCAACATATTAAATCTCTGACCTGCACATGCTTCTTTCAATTAAGAAATATTGCCAAACTTAGAGGAGCTGTTTCACATTCTGAGCTTGAGATGATCATTCATGCTTTTATTTCATCTCGGCTTGATTACTGCAACTCTATTTTCACCTGTCTCAGCAAATCGTCCCAGGACCGTCTACAAATAGTCCAGAATTCTGCTGCAAGGCTGCTGACCAGGTCTAGCAGGATGCCGCACATCACTCCGATTTTATACTCATTACATTGGCTTCTGATTAACTTCAGGATCAAATTTAAAGTTTTGGTTCTGACTTATAAAGCTTTGCATGGTCAGGCTCCAGTGTATATCTCGGACCTGCTCCATTCGTACACTACGAACAGGCCCCTCAGGTCTTCTAACCAGGGACTACTGGTTGTCCCACGCACCCGTTTAAAAACTAGAGGTGACCGTTCCTTTGAAGCGGTGGCTCCAAACCTGTGGAATGCTCTTCCAACTGTCTTACGTTCTGCAGTCTCTGTTGAAGCTTTTAAAAAGCAGCTGAAGACGCACTTGTTAGGGCCCGAGTGCCGACAGCGGCGAAGGCCCTTTTGAAACTGAAGGAATTATTATTATTATTACACTAGATAAATTGGCTTTTTGAGGGGCTTAACATATTCAAAAACTCACCAAATTTGGCGGTCGCATGAAGTCTGGTGAAAATTTACGTATTTTAAGGGTTTCGGGAATAGGCGCGCAAAACGTCTCGCTAGCGCCCCCTACAAAGTTAAAGAAATTGAGCCCCTGCAGTGCGTTTAACGTAGACTCACGGAACTTGGTACACATATGTATCATGTCAAGATGTACAAACAACGTCATTGAAGTCATACCCTAAACCCAACAGGAAGTCCGCCATTTTGATTTCAAAGTTCGAAATTAGTGCGATTTTGGCCATTTCCACGTCGTACTTTAACGAACTCCTCCTAGAGATTTCATCTGATCAAATTCGGTCTGTGCCATCTTAAGACATTAAAGATGAAAAGTTGTTAAAAGAAAAACTTTTCGTCATAGGGCGTGGCCGTGGCGGGGCGGCCATTTTGAGCGTTTCGCCATATAAACAGGAAGTAGCTGTAACTTGAGTGTACATTGTCCGATTGGCTCGAAACTTTTCAGGATTCATAAGAGTCCAACCCTGAGGACAAATAAAGGCCGATATTTACTTAAAGTCATAGCGCCCCCTAGTGGCAACAGGAAGTAGGCCTAAAAGTCAAGGTGCTATACTTTAACGAACTCCTCCTAGAGATTTCATCCGATGTACTTCAAACTTGGTCTGTATCATCCCAAGGCCTTAAAGATGAAAAGTTATTAAAAGAAAAACTTTTCGTCTGACGGTGTGGGCGTGGCGTGGCGGCCATTTTGAGTGTTTAGCGATGAACAAAGAAGTTGTTGTAACTTGAGTGTACGTTGTCGTATCTCCCCAAAATTTCTCACGATTGACAAGGGTCCAGGCCTGAGGACACCTACAGGCCAAATTTGAGTTTTGGTCATAGCGCCCCCCGCTGGCGCATTATATGACTAACATCATCCGATTTACATGAAACTTATAATGTGTGGTCTACATGTGATACTGTGCCACGCCCTATACTTTAACCATGCCCACTTACTCAGGCCACGCCCCCTTTCATAACATTTGAACCGTTTAAGGTAGACCCTTGTGTGAGGTATCATTGAACTCAGCAGAGTCTTCATTTTTAATTGATGATGGTTTGACCCGCCCCCTATAATTTAGCCACGCCCCATTTCACAGCTAATGAACTGTATGACGTGGAGTCTTGTGTCAGGTATCGTTGAACTCGGCAGGGAGTTCCCTTTTCATTGGTGACGATTTGCGGTGTCTGAGTGCCGCGCAAATGCACGGTCGCAAGGAGCGGCGTCCG
>NC_050176.1:40743408-40748408 GCF_008315115.2 Sander lucioperca
CCCAATGACACACAACAACATACTTTGCATTATAATTTTGATATATTTTTAATTGTCATCTGTGTTTTCTTTCTTCGCATAGGCTAAATAAAGGTATTTCCACCGTAAATTGGTGCATTAAAGTGTGTCAGAATTCAGGAAATAAAGTCGTTGATGCTCAAAATTTTCCTGGTGGTGGACACCCAGACCCCCCACTATGATATGGCCCCCCCATCCTGGCTCATACATATACAGTACAGTATACATGCTACAATACATTAGACTGCACCACTGAGTACATATATCTTTATTTATCGTAAGTAATATCGTTATCGCAACATTCAACAACGTTATGATGGCATAAAGCATATTTTACTCCTATGGTGCAGCCCTACACTACACCCTGCTCTGCTTCTGGTTTCCTGTCTGTGGGGGCTTTTATTTTGGTGTGTTTCCTGTCTGTCAGAGTCCAGGTGTGTTGAAGCAGCTGAACGGCACGCAGGCGTCCCGAATCCACCGAGAGACTGACTTCCTGCGGTACGAACACAGACGCTAACGTGTCAGACAACCAACAGTTTTTAAAAATCCCGTTGGCTGGTATTTGTTGTTTGTGGTCTGTCTCAGTTCTCAGGGATTCCCAGAAGGTGTCCCGTGTAAACCTCATGGCCAAAAGTATGTGGACGGCTGAATCAGAAAAATAGAAAACGAAATCCAACAATGCAAAAGAAAAGAAAAGATAAACCTCTCTGACGTTGGGCAGCGTGTCCACATACTTTGGGTCAAATAAAGTCAAATCAGAGGATAAAGGATGTCCAACAAACTGCAAACATAAAACTTTTCTGTCTGTCTGTCTGTCTCTCTGATTGTCTGTCTGTCTGTCTGCCTGTCTGTCTCTCCAGGTGTGCTCAGTGTTTGAGTTTCCGTCCTTCGGATCCTTTTGCTCGGTTCTGTGCTCAGTGTGGCGCTGCAGTTCCTCCGGTACCTGAGCAGAGACTGCCCCCTGCTGAGGGAGGACAGGTATGTTACCTGAGCAGAGACTGCCCCCTGCTGAGGGAGGACAGGTATGTTACCTGAGCAGAGACTGCCCCCTGCTGAGGGAGGACAGGTATGTTACCTGAGCAGAGACTGCCCCCTGCTGAGGGAGGACAGGTATGTTACCTGAGCAGAGACTGCCCCCTGCTGAGGGAGGACAGGTATGTTACCTGAGCAGAGACTGCCCCCTGCAGAGGGAGGACAGGTACTGCACACACATTCTGTCTCACTGTCTGATCCCAGGTAAAAGAAAGAAAGAAGCTAGTCAATAAGTGTATAAAGTAACAAAGCTACAGTGCTAGAAATACAAGTTAAGTAGAAGTAAAGTAAGATTAGGTCAAAAAGATGATGTAGCTAAAACAATAGATTGTATAGATGCTATTGTAGTACAGTTTAAATGTGTCAAAATAAGTAACAGCAGTGAATAAATAACAGAGATTGCACATCAGTTTTGAGTTGTTGCAGCAGATTTTGCGTTCACTGATTTGGTGCTAAATTGAACCATGTTTTACAACTCTAGAGCTGATAAAAATGGTCAGAAATCTCCCCAAAATCCCCCATGAAGACACCAAGACCTTGAAGAACACAATAGAAGAATCCATGCAGTGATTTGGTTTAAAACACTTTTGACATTTAGAGATGTTCTGCTTAGAAACCGCCTTGTTGTCAGTATAACTATGAAAACCAGACATCCTCTCAGCGCCCTCAGACAGGGCTACAGCATTTAGAAGATGTCGGCCAGATGGAATATATTTCAACATATTTGTGTGTTTTGTTGTCAGATGGTCAGCTGTGTGTTCTGTAACGCTCTGGTTCCTGCCAACACTCAGACCTGTTTGATCTGTGAAGCCTCCGTCCATCCTCAGTTACAACCACAGTCCAGTCTCAAACTGCTGGTACACGCACGCACAAACGCATACACGCACGCATGCATGCACACACACACGCACGCACACATGCATGCACACGCATGCACGCACACGCTCCATCAGTCTCTACTTTGTGTCAGTGTGTCTCTTGATGTGATAACTATGTGTTGTCTGATGAGTGAAGCAGAGTGAACGCTGTCTGTTAGCAGTGACTGTGTTCTGTGTGTCTGCTGTCTAGGACCACGTGCTGTGTGTTTGCTGTGGAACCGGGAATCCAGCTCACATCTCCAGCTGTTTGACCTGCGAGAGCCGCCTGAAGCCGGTAACACACACTCACACACACACACACACACACACACACACACACACACACACACACACACCTGTGGAGCAGATGGAGCAAACTACGTCGCCTCTGCAGCTTGTTCAAGTCACAGCGAGTCACGTTAATGCCAATAAAGCCGTCCCAAGTGTGGTTACACTTTTCAAAACGCAACGCAGACAGTGTCTGCTGCAATATAATATAACAACATTCTCACTCCCATCGCGTCAAATACAGACGCTTGGTCAGGTGTCTTTGGTGTTTGTTATAGACGCTAAAAGTCTCTCTCTATGTGTGTGTGTGTGTGTGTGTCTATGTGTGTCTGTGTGTGTGTGTGTGTGTCTCTGTGTGTGTGCTGCAGGTGGTGTGTGTTGGGACCAGCGCCCCCTCTGTCCGGCCAGCAGACAGCAGGATGCTGACCTGCTCCAGATGTAAACGTTTAAACCGCGGTGATGCCAGATACTGCGACTGGTGCGGCTCAAAGGTGAACACACTCCTGAACTCAGACATTGTACCGTAAAACACAGCAGGACACCAAAACACTCCCACTCTCAGTCTCAGAGTTTTCCAGCGATGGTGTCTCTCTTTTCCTCAACTAATCGATTGAACGTTTGGTTTAAAAAATGTCAGAAATAGTAAAAAAAAAAAAAAAAAAAAAAAGGTCCATCCCAGTTTCTCAAAGTCCAAGCTGATGTCTTTAAATGTCTTTTAAGATATTCAGTTTCATCAGATATAAAACAAATACAAGCAAGAAACCTCCATATTTAAGAGGCTGAAAGCAGCTTTTTCTGACATTTTCGCATGAAAATTACTTTAACGATTAACCAATTATTAAAATAGTTGGAGATGTCCAAGGAATGCTTCTAAAACCTGAATAATACCGACATATCACACACGTCTTCATCAGAAAATGATACATTACTTTTTCTAAATATCCAAACAGAATATGCTGTTTAAATGACCTGTATTAAATTCAGAATATTTTCATATTCTGAATAATAGTGGAATATTGGTGTGCATGTAAACAAACTCCGTGTTCATAGATGAGGTTTAATGTTGAGTGGCATTGTGGGAAATGTAGTGATGTGTGTGTTTGCAGCCCGGTCACGCAGCCAGCTGTGTGGTTTGTCGGCGCTGCGGAGCGAGCGGACACCCGTACGCCTTCTACTGCGCAGCCTGCGGCGTCTTCCAGGAAGCCCCGCCCACATCCTGCAGTGACATCACACCACCTGTCTGGGGCGCCGCCACAAAGCAGGTGACACCACGTCACTCACACAATCCATAACACAAAATATGATCCGGGCAATGCAGGATCGGCAGATTTTAAGCAAATTAAAATAAAACTAAAGTCCAGTTCAGACCAAAGATTTGTGTCGAGACAAGTGTAACCTTTTGTGTGTGTGTGTGTGTGTGTCTGTACGTGTGTGTGTCTGTACGTGTGTGTATGTGTGCGCGTGTGTGTGTGTGTGTGTCTGTACGTGTGTGTATGTGTGTGTGAGCAGGCTTCAGCACCAACTTCCCATGATGCCACCTGGCAGGCCGTGCCCGTCTCTGGTCCCGCGGCTAACGCTAAGTTAGCCACCACTGAGCAGGCCACGCAGACCGTTGGACTCTATTTCCCATCAGCCACTGAGCTGCAGAGGAAGGAGCAACAGCAACTCAACAGGCAGCAGGTGACCAGAGAGCGCCAGCCACTGCTGACCGCCATCAGCCCCGGCAGAGGTAACATACTTCTGATACTGTCCACAACTGGCAACCCTAAAGCTAGGCAAGTCTACCTACCTCTATAGGAAGGGATATCAACCTGTCAACAACTGGCAACCCTAAACCTAGGCACGTACCTCTGTAGGAAGGGATATCAACCTGTCAACAACTGGCAACCCTAAACCTAGGCACGTACCTCTGTAGGAAGGGATACCAAACTGTCAACAACTGGCAACCCTAAAGCTAGGCAAATACCTCTGTAGGAAGGGATATCAAACGGTCAACAACTGGCAACCCTAAAGCTAGGCAAATACCTCTGTAGGAAGGGATATCAAACGGTCAACAACTGGCAACCCTAAAGCTAGGCACGTACCTCTGTAGGAAGGGATATCAAATGGTCAACAACTGGCAACCCTAAACCTATGCATTTACCTCTGTAGGAAGGGATATCAAATGGTCAACAACTGGCAACCCTAAAGCGTGATGTGATGTGATATCATTGTTGAGTGTGGCCCAGGTTAAACTCTTTGTAAAACATAAGCAAATACAGACAGAGAATAAAGGCCATAGAACTTTATTTTAACGTCTAGTTTGACAGTCAGTCATAATGTTAAAAGAACATAAATAAACTACTTAAAAGTATATTTTTTCAGGACTTAATTACGTGACATCGGATCACACATAGACTTGCATACTCAACAATACTGATACCAGCTCTTTATACAGTATCAAGGCTTGTCAGATTGGTTTTGGATCAACTGTGATGACGAGCACAAAGAGAAGGCTTGTTCATAGTTGAGTCTGTAGAGTAAAGGAGTGTGTTGTCATCCTTTCCTCAGGTTACTGGAGGAAGCAGTTGGATCATGTGTGTGCTCACCTGAGGAGTTACGCTCAGAACAACGGTGCCTTCAGGGCCCTGCTGGGAGAGCCGCGGATGGGCAGGGTACGCCACCTCGCTGCACAACACAGATCTGATTACAGAAATATACTGTTCAATTAACCCTCCTGTTGTCGTCTTTCAACCAAAATGTCAAAGAAAATAACGTGGATGGTTCCATACAACGCTAGCCTGGCTGACACCAGACCCTTCTCAG